>NC_057804.1:351465468-351760380 GCF_018294505.1 Triticum aestivum | reverse complement strand
GAACACAAGGTCGTTTCCTCCGTTCTGCGGTACACTAGGCGTCATTTCCATCGCCTGTTCCGTCCAAGCCCTCCCGATGAACACGACGATGCATTCCGTTCTGACCCAGCCGGTTGGCTCCCCATGAACACCACGACGACGTTGTTTCTCCATTCCGACCCAGCCATGTACACGAGCCCTGGCCGTACATATGCGCGAGTAGGCGTTTGAGACCCCGCACATATGTATGTACGTGGCCATATTTACTTTCTTGCGCCCTAGCCGATGTACGTACATGTACATGCTATGTGCGCGCCTCTACTAAGACATGTGTGCACCTCTACATCAACCAGTATGTACGTACATGTTCGCAACCAGAATGACAACGCTACATACGCTTTGACTAGGTGGGTCCCGACTGTCAGTCACTTCCTTGCGTGCGAAGATGTGGCTGGTGGGTCCCAGCAGTTAGGGGGGCGAATCATTTATTTTTTTTGCCCGGACGCACTTCCTTGTGTGTGAAGATGTAGCTGGTGGGTCCCAGTAGTCAGGGGGCGAATCATTTTTTTTGCCCATAATATGGACGCACTTCCTTGCGTGCGAAGATGTAGCTGGTAGGTCCTAGCAGTTAGGGGGCAAACGTTTTTTCACAAAATATGTTGTCCCGTCCGGTGGGTCCCTGCTGTCAGGTGGAGGAATCATTATTTTCCGTGTAATAAGGAGGCACTTCCTTGCTGCGGCCGTGGACCCAGCTGTCAGCCTCTCCATGTACAGTCCACGTCTGATGGAAGTCATTCCTTGACCACGTTGACCATGCCGCGCCAAGAGCACCAGGGCGGTGGACGACAGCGAGGCCTAGGAAGGGGAAGACGCGGATCCGGGGAAGATGCAGCAGTGGATGCCCATGCAGAGAGGAGTACGAGGGTTCACTGGTTCGGCTGCGGTGTGAGGCTGCCATTGTCGGAGAATAACAGGGCGTGTGGGTGAGTAGAGGGATGGCCTGGCCAGTGGTGGGAGTAGTAGGGGGCGGTGAGGCCTCCGCGGCATCACAACCGGCCATGGGAGGCAGGAGCACGTGGCACGACCAGCACTGGTTTGGGCGGCTGGAGCAAGAACACCAGAGGTTGAAGAAGCACTACGGTCTTTGGATGAACATCATACGGCGAGGCCCCAGATAGCACAACGAGCCGGAGGTGGGAAGACGCGGGAGTAGAGTCGCAGACGGAGAGGTGTATGAGGGTTAACTGGTTCTAGTGCGGTGTGGTTCGGCAATCGATGTAGAAGAACAAGAGCTGTGGAGGGGTGGAGGGATGGCCTGGCCAACGGTGGAGTGGGGCTTCACAGCGAAGCATGCTAAGCAGAGCTGCTAGCAGCAGGAGGCGGGAGGTGGTCCCGGCGGCGCTGGAGGAAGAAGACGAGAGATTGAAGATGGATGCCGGTCGTTGGATGTAAATCCAACGGCTAACGATGTCAGAATCATTTGTTGACTAAGTTGACAATGACTTGCGTTGGCTTCAACCTATTGGCCCACATTTCAGCCTCCAAAAATGTGGCACGTATTCAACCCATTTTTTCAGAATTTACAGTCTTTTTTACGAGGTAGAATTTGCAGTCAAATTGATCTTTTTTTAATTACAGTCCATTACCTGGGCTGGGTGAACAAATAATGTAGCATCCATGCGGCCCATTTATTTATGTTTCCTAAAAAATTACAGGCCATTTGCACTTTCTCGAAATACATGATTTTGCTGGGCTGATTCTAATTATAATGTTGGGTTGGGCCAGCAATGTTATCAAAAAATAAACAGGGGTTGAGCATTTTGTTATAAATATATTTAAATAATAAGTGATATTATTACATTCGTCCTTAAATCTTACAAAGCTTTTGTACACAATCACTAGGATTTTCATGCCAAAACAATCCAGGATTTTATTGTTAAGAAATTATTTTTATAAGTTAATAAGATGTGGGATATTGTTTTCTTACATAGTAAGTATCTGTTAAATATATGATGACAATAAAAAATAATATATAATAACATATAAAATAATTTAAATATATAAAATATAGTTAGAAGAGAAACATAAGTTGGACCAGGCGTTCCTATTCTTATATAGAAAAATAGAACAGACCTCTGCGTTTTCTTCAAAAAATACATAAATTGGGTTGCCGATGTTTCAGGAAAAATAAAATCTCGGATGGGAGGTCCATAGGCCGGTCGATACATGACGGCCCTCAAGAAAATATAAACAGGCATATGGACCTCCCATCCGAGGTCGTGGGTTGCGCATGTTAAAAAAGAAAGCCTAAACGGGGCAGCCCAAAACCCAGCTGATACTTGCTGCCCCAGTGATACTAAATGATACCTGTCAGCTCCCCGGCTTCGTTTTGAATTTATCTCCTATAGTAACTACGTTGAAGCACCTAAAAAAATGTAACTATGTTGACAAACCCGTGGGCCCCAACATCAGTATAGCATTAGGAGGAAGTATTTTTTTCGATGAGGCACTTGCTTGCGTACGGCCATAGACCTGGTGGGTCCCGACTGTCCGCCTCTCCACGTACAGTCCTCTCCAGATTCCTCTCGTTTGTTTAGCATGTTCACAACGGCAAACAGCAGCGTCAGGTGAGAAAACAAAGGTGCCGGAGGGGATCCGACCACCTGAGGAAGTGCCTTATTATTAACGAAACTACTGAACTAGCCTAGTGGCCAACTGACACTACCCAACAGCTATTCCGCCCGGGTTCGATTCCACCTGTGCAGGGAAAATATCTCCGAATTTTTTGCCTCTGCCTTTATTGACATGTGGGTCCCCATTGTCATCTATGCACACCATGTCCAACACTTGCCAAAACTTCATCCCTCGTTTTCTCTGTGTTTCGCACACTCGACATTGTGCGGGCATTTTGAAAATAGCATATCTTTCTTACTGTGCATCATATGAAGATGTGCTATTAATGAATGTTGATCAGCATGATGTTAACTGGCTGGTAGTTCCGTTTTCGACCATGAATAAAACTTCCAACATGATGTTAACCCTGTTTGAAAATGTCGTGTTAATATAAATGCTCTGGCTCTGAAAGTTGCAGTTTCTTATCTGAAACTGAACTTGCACTTTCTTATCTGAAACTAAAACTTGCAGTTTCTTCTCTAAGAATCACATTGTCTGCACTTTTATACTCCTATGAAACTACATTTTTTTAAGTGCTAAAAATAGATCTCTAGAATTCATAAAATACTTCATATGCTCAATACTGCAAATCTGAAATTCAAAAGACATTCATATCTAAAAGTACTCTCAAAATACACAACACAAAACACAATTCACAACCTACAAATAATGACAACCCTAAGCTCCTCCTGACAATTCACAACCTGCCCGACTATTGGGCTGGGGGGCAGTCCCCTCCTATTCCTCGGGCGCAGACACTGCCCCGTGAGACAATGTGAACAACGAGGGAGAGGATGGCAGGGAAGCGTCGTCGGGCCAACTGCTTTTCTGCTCTTGCAGTTGGGTTTGGTCGATGAAGACTCCACCGGCTCGCTCTGGCAGGACACCCTCACAAACGACACCCTGTAGATGCTCGATCCTTCAATCTCTGGTGGATGCTCCATCTGGGATCGATACTCCCACCACCGCTCCCTCACGATCAGATTCGGTGAATCTATTTGCTCCATGGCCCAGAGGAGAAGCTCTATGTATTAATGGGCGACTCCGTCTGGGATTATCGCCGCCTTTTTGCTCTGTTGCGGATATTTGGCCATGGATGTCACTGTCGCCGCTAGTTGGTCCTTGTTGTCAAACCAAGACTGTATCTCCAACATCCTAGCTAGCTTCACAGGGTAGCTGTCTGCGATCCTCACGTATCGGTTGTACTCCTCCATCGATCTACTTCTCCACAGTACCTTCACTCGCCGACGGTGGTTTTTGAATGGAAGAGGAGAGGAGCAGCGCTGGTTTTGGATTAGAACGGGAGAGGAGCGACGCTGGTTTTGGACTGGAACAGGAGAGGAGGGGCGGTGGTTTTGAAATGGAAGAGGAGAGGAGCGGTGCTGGATTTAGATTGGAACAGGAGATGAGTGGCGGTGGTTTAAGAGGAGAAGAGCGGAAGAGGGGTGCTGGTCTTGGAAGTATTTTTTTGTTTTGCGTATTTTGGGTCAAAGTTTGACCACGTACTATATTTGACAAGCAAAATGTGAATGCATGTCACCAAAAATTGTATCATTTGGTTCGTATCTGAATGTACTTTCAAATTATATTATTTTTGCAACGTATAACATATATTTTATTTGCGAAAATCATGGTCAATTATGACCCAGAATAAATGGGAGACTAGTTAATGTGGGGTCGCTTTGTTAATTGAAGGGTAAATTGATTTTGATTTTGATCCAGTCACAGCGCGCCGGCCCTCTCGTCCAATCCTAAATCGCTGTCGCACGCTCCTCTCCCTCTTCTCCATTGCAAAACCACCTCCTCTCCTCTCCATCATCTCTATTCAAAAATCACCGTATCGCCTCTCCCTCTTCTGATCTTCTCCATTGCAAAACCACCTCCTCTCCTCTCCATCATCTCCATTCCAAAACCACCGTCTCGCCTCTCCCTCTTCTCTATTGCAAGACCACCGTCTCTCCTCCCATCTTCCAAAGCTATCACCGGACCACTCAGAAGGACATCTATGGAGAGGATGCAGCAGCAAATCAGGTAGATCGCCGGTGGCTACCAGGCAAAGTTAGCCAGGTTGAAGGAGATCCCTACTTGGTTTGACAATGAGTGGGAGATTTCAAGGACGGTGAGGGCCATGTGGCAATGTATGCGAAAGAGTGAGACGGCGGCGATGAGGGTGGCGATGTTCATGTACTCCTCGGCGGCAGTCATGCCGCAGTCCTCCGAGTTCATCGAGTATCTCCTCTAGGCGATTGAGCAGATAGATTCGCCCGATGCGACAGTCAGGCGGAGGTGGTGGACGTACAGGTCGAAGGTTGAGCACCCAGAGGATAATAAATCGATCGAGTATGGTGTGCCATTCGTGAGGGCGCAGAGCCAGCTGGAGCCACATGAGTATTCGTTCTCCCGCCGCAAGAGGAGGTCAGATGGCGTGACGACACTTCCCCGCCGTTCTCCACAGTTCCCTCAACGCTTGCCTCGTTTCAACGGCGGCGGTAGGGTTTAAGGTAATCTTCGCATTAACCTAATCTTCCACCTACTCATGCTTACAATTAGTGTGACAGCTAATGAAAATCATGCTTACAATCAGTCTCCGAGTACTACACCAATCACCCTAAAATAGCTCTGGACCTTTGTGTGAAAGTTGTGACACGGTGTACAAATAAAGAAAAATAGATTGGTGCTTCTTTCAGAAACAAAGTACCCCTAGAAAACTGCCAATATAAGCTACTAGTATTTGGTTAGAGGATTTTCTGCCGAGAAAGATCCGTCCACAGAGAGCGCCACACATCCCACTGGTGGTGGAGGATGTCAATGCGTGCATGGAGCATGGTTGGTGTCGGTAATTTTTACTTGGCACACCCCGCACTCTGGATATATGCCGGTTCCATACGTGCATTTGTGCAGTTCCACCAAAATGCAGCTGAATAATCCTATTTGCATAGATAATGAAAAAGCGTGATTACATTATAGTGGCACTAGTTGATGAAACACACAAAATAAATAGAAGAAAATATTGCAATAGTATCATAGTATGCCATGCTGCGAGGGCGACATGGGCCCTGTGACACCTCATACGGTATGCCTCATACTGGAAATCATCCCAAGTCTCCCAGATACACCTTCTGCCAGTGATGAACATCAGTGTACAGCGGTAGTACAAGGAGGCACCTTGAGACATTCAAATCTCTATTTTTGTATAGATCAACTAAAATTAAGCACCCCAGTTTGCAGAAACGCTTAAACATTAACAATGTGACTAGTTGATGAAACATACATTAACAAAGAGAAGCACTTTCTTTACCTACATTGGAAATGAAATGATAGAGAGAACACTCGCTCTATTTTAACTGTATTATTACTTCATTTTATCAGTGACACTAGGGTCGAGCAGGTGGCAAACGAGGTGTACCATGCGTCGCAAGGATGGAGGCCGGGGGTGCTTAGACTGGGATGCTGAAGCTGGCTCTTTCAGTCACCAACATGGATGATTCAATTCATAAGACCTTTTGGTGTAGTTCACCTAAAATGAAGCAATGTCCCGTGAACTAGCAGCTTCTTCTTCATTTTTTTAAGAAAAGGCTCTAACCCCGGTTCCATTTCCGTCAGAAAACGAAATCCACAGAGCTTCTTCTTCATTAGTTGCAATAAAATTGAGCAACATCAAGGTTGGTTGTGAAGCTCCTGGAATGTTTAACTATAATTTGGATATCATTTGTGTAGTTCAACTAAGATCGAGCGTGAAATGTATATCTACGTTTGCACAAAAAAGGTGGAAAGGAGGGTGACTAACAAGTGATGAAACATGCATCAAATGAAAAGAAGCATGTTCCTTATCTGAATGGCAATCCTACAAGGACAGTAGCAATTTCTAAAGTAGTGGCATTGCTAGAAATTAGTGTGGGCATTAGGATTAACTATGACAACCATTAAATACGACATTACATTGGGCACGGGAGAGTAGGCGGGCCAGGACAACTGCATTTCTAACAATAAGAAGCAACTTATCTTAGTAGGAAATTTAGCAGGACATGTAAAAAAGTGCCATTGATTCATATTACTGGAGGCATTACATTGAAAATAACATTGGTTTAACGTGTCCTTACTTTTAACAGTGCGACTACTACATTTTACTAGTGGCATTACATAAGAGTGGCTCGGGGCAACAAACATCAGAACAGGATATCTGGGTTGGTCCCCTTTTTGTTCGATATAGCCACCTACTGTGTGAGGCTAGCAAATCTTGTGCTGGACTTACTCTGTTGACTTGTCCCCCAGTCCCCACTTTCTTTCCTTTTTCAACCAACAGATCGGGTTTATATTGAGTTTGTACTGCGTTTCCCTTTATTTCCCTATTAGACCTAGAGACCAGTTGGATAGCCAGTCTCTGCTACTTTTCACCCCCATTATTTCCTCTTTCGACCAAGTCCTAGATTCAGGTAACAAATCTTCCCCCACCCCCCACCCCCTTTCTTCCTTGTTTGAACCAAGTAGTACTGGATTCGAGTGCATGAACTAGTTTTACCTCTTAACCATAAAAATTTAGGTGGCTTTCGAACAGCCGATCGATCCTATCTACGAGGGGGCCTGAGAAATAGTAAAAGATACAAATGCAGTGACGTGAGGAGCTCGAGAAGTAGAGCAAGGCCGGTTTGGAAGGAACTTATACCTGATGGTCGTCGGGATGTCGCTAGGTGGGCGGCAGGAGGCCGGATCTGCCCACACTACGGCAGCGAGGAAGAAAGGGTCGAAGGCCCTCCCTTGCCATCGGTGCTTGGGAGAGAACGGCAAGGCACGCTTATCGGGATGCCCCAGCAGTGGGTAAGAGCCATCGCCGAGGACGACCGGTGAACGTTGCACCCTCTCACCTTCCCCGGCGGAGAGGATACGGCTGGATCTGTGACCAGCGGTGAGCAGAGAGAGAGAGAGTGTGTGGCCGCCGCTGTCGTGTTTAGATCTGGAGAGGACGAGACAGTGTGAACAGAGCAACACTAGCAAGCGAGCGTGGAGGCTCCTGCCTATATAGTGGAGTACTAGTTTTCTTTTGTCTACCGGAGCCGGCTTGACCTTGTCAATGACTATCGAGAAGTCTTCATACACGTGGCCCGGAGGTGCCGTTGTCGTCATTTTGATCTGAAGCAACGGATTATAACATATAACATGAAAAATGCCACATGACAAGAAATCATAACCTCACTGCCCAAAGGAGACAACATAAATCCCGACGGACAAACTAGACGAGGATCAAAGCTCAAATTAAAGATAAACTCGTAGAAAAGGGGTCCATCGATAGATGTCCTAATTAACATAGCCGGCTTGACCTAGATGGCAGCCGAGTAGTCTTCGTGCATGTGCCCTCAATGACTAGCCCAACTCAGTTGTTGTTGTTTAACCCTCGCAGTGATCCGAAGCACATGACACCTAATTTTGCAAGATGACAAGAAACCTTTTTTTAGATTTCTCACCAGAACTACAGCCCTGTACAACACAGCCTGCACGATGTGTAGATGATAGCCAATCCAGGCGTGTCTGCTAGAGTCTGGTCACATGCATGGACGAACTGATCTTACGTGTCTTGCAGGGATCGTCCAGGCACCAACGTAGGTACAACACTTCTCTAGTACTATCGCTCATCTCTCTCTTCTATTAAGTCACCCGACTTGCGAGGCCGGGGAGTGTGCCTATGGTCGGTTCTCAATTACGGTCCCACATGTGTGTGCAAATGCAATATGACACATGTTCCATTCGGAGAGCAGCGTGCCAGACCGACCGACCGTCTGTGGTGCGACGCGAACGCCGCGGGCGTGCTGTATACTCCGTACATGTGTACCTCCATTTTCTTGAGGCTTTGCTCCATGGCGCAATCCATGGATACAAAATTAGTATATTGTGCTATTTAAAAGTCAAGGGCGGGGCTTATCTTGCGCGGTAGGCGGGGCAGTTCCACCTAGTCGGTTCGACAGAGACGCGAGAAGATGAGGGAGTAAGTTGCTGCAAACGTAAGGCTATGTGATTTGACAACGAGTTACTGTTGGACAGGTCGGGCCCCCTGATTTGACTTGCCATTATCATTTTAACTGCGGCGCTATGACCGGCGTGAGTCTCTTGATTCCTGACCACCTCCATACAGGTGCCTCTACCAATGCTCCACCATGTAGTAGAGGTTGGCTCTTGCATGAGAGCCAACTTCTCCACTTTTTCCTTGCCTCTTTCCTCCACATATGCAAAAATGCCATGTAAAGCGGGCTTATAGCCCACTATTGTAGTACTTACTTGCTCCTACAGGTGCTAAGCTTGCCACATAGGCATACAGTCTGATGTGGCAAGTTAATTAAGAAGAGAGAGACTAGTTTGGTGACCCAAGGAAGAAACGGTGCTAAGCGCGTGTACCTAGATGAAAAGGCAATTTTTAGTCTATAGCTAATTAAATGAAACAAACTTAGCAACAAAAAACTAATGAGCACCTATGCATTGGGGACTTGATTGCTAAGCCATTTAATGGCCTTAGCACCTCATCTAAGCATCATTTCATTGGAAGAGGTCACTCCTTGGCAAATGCAATAAATACTACTCCCTCTGTCCCATAATATAAGAACGTTTTGGCACTACACTAGTGTCAAAAACGTTCTTATATTATGGGACGGAGGGAGTACAAAGAAAGAGATAGAGAGAAGTAAAAAATACACTTATAGCCAACCTTATAGCTAACCTTGTTGTAGTATGAGTGACTAAGTGATGACTATGTATGACATGCCAACATCAGATAGCCTAATGCAAGATGTTAAACCTCCAAGGGCACGACCGTGCGAGCGAGGAGACGGTCGTGGTAGGCGCGACCATGATACAGGTTGCTAGCAGCCCTTGGATCTAAGATCGAATGGTCGCATGCTAAGTTGCTGAAAATTTGCAGAATAACCCTCCAGATAGGATATTCACCCATAGGTCTAGAATCACGCCATGCAACCGTTTGATCTCAGATCCAAGGGCTCTCGCAAGCCGTGTCATAGAGAATGGAAAGCCACTACCCTGCTGTTCGCACGCTGGCATTTCGCTCCTACTTGTCCACACATCCTTTAATATTACGGTGGTTCACTCCTAGTCGTCCCGTCCTTTCACATTACGGCAGTTCCACTAATACTAACCCTCCTCCCAAATCCATGGCATCTCAAATCTCCGCGATAGGCGGTGAGTACAAGGTTAGAACCATCACCGGCCATGTGTTCGACGCCATCTACACCCGTTCTTCCGCGACGGTGAAAGGATGCCTTGCTCGCTTCAGAGGCATGTTCGAAAACTCAGATGATGAGTGGGTCGCTGGGCTAGATGTTGAGTACAGCACAATCCTGGGACGAGACAAGGATCTAAAAGAGGAAGAGAGGAAGAAGCCCGCCGTGATCCAGGTTTGCGTGCATGACTTATGCTTGGTCTACCACATATGCCATGCTGACGTTGAATGCCAGGATTTTAAGAACTTCCTCAAGAGCAACCTAGTCATATTCGTTATTGTAGACTTTACGAACGACAAAAGAGTCCTGGGTCAGATAGGCCTCGTTGTAGGCAACCCCTTCGACCTCCAGAAGAATCGCTGCTGCCCTCCAGTGGTCAGCCTTCAATGGTTACCCTGGCAGGAGCCATGGTTCATCCTTCGTACGGTAAACTGGAGAAACCTCATTACACGTTTCATCGTCATGCATGGCAGCGGAATGTACTAGATATAGACCACATCCACTATGCTGCAATGGATGGCTACCTTTGTTTCAATATCTACAAGGGTTGGATGAAGAGCAAGAGCCAAGTTTGCAGTTCAAGCAAAGAAGTATCGGCCAAGAGGAAGAGGGACAAGGACGAAGTCGAGGACGTGGACGAGGACTCTGAGTAAGGTGGCAGTGTCATTGCTCATGGTGGTTCTAATGCAGTGTCTACCGGATTAGTTGCATAGTTTAATTTCAGGTGTGCTTAGTTTAATTTGAGGGGTGTGTTGTGCTGAGCCCCCAGCAGAACTATGTTATGTTTCTTCTCGTTACTTTAACTCTTCAGTATGTACATACTAGTATTTCTTACATTTCATCTTTTAGTTGGTACAGTACTACCACTCGTTTCTTCACATTATATACATACAATATATATGGCCAACATCATATAGCCAGAAGTTTAGTTGTCAAAGAATTTTAGGGTGCTTAGTTTTGTCAAAGAATTCCAGGGTGCTTAGTTTTATTTGAGGGGTGGGTTGTCCTGGACACCATTATTGTGAATAGCCTTTTTAATAGTACTATCTGCATAATTTGGCGACGAGCGCTCTCTATATGTACCACCTTTTTTTTAATTTCAAGTTTTGCTCCATGGCACAATCCATCGATACTCTCTACACGTTCCATCGATACATTTTTTAAAATCCTAGAGGGTGGGGCAGTCTAGCTTGGTCGGTTTCACGAGAGGCGAGGGCCTTTGTGATTTGACGGCTCATTACTGCTGGAAGGCGGGGCCTTGTGATTTGACTGCTCGTATAAATGTGCCGACAACCTGAGGAGGAGCAAAGAACCGTGCGGTATACTCAAGTTTTCCCCTGGAGTAGTACTAGTATGACGGAGGAGCATGAAACACGACAGCTATCGGTGTTCTGGGAACGGGGGTCCCCAGACTTGCCTAGCTGCGGCCTATAGTGTGGCTCAACCATTGGCCCAGTAAGGCCCGTCTTCATCAACCAACATTGAAGACCCTCGCGAGGGGCCAAGACTCGCGGGGTGAACGACACAAGGCCTCCTCCGGAGTGGCCTCTCCAGGCAGGCTCGCGAGGAGGCAGAGAGATCAAGGCAAGGGGTACCTCGCGAGGTTCCCATGACGCAAGCCATGATGATCAAGACCAGGCGGGCGCCAGCCTGCGCAGTGTCCTCGTTTCCTCTTTGGTGCAAAAGTGGCAAGCGCAGACACAGAGTACCGAGGCATCAGGCAAAGGTTTCCATATCGGTGCAATGAGACCAAGACCAGCAGGACGGCAGGATGGAGGTCACCGTGGAGCATAGACAGCATCATCACCAGCACCTTTGGCAGGCGAAGACCACCTTTAGTCAGTATAGCTTGTACTAGTTGTCCCCTTTCAAAATGGCCGTTGTTGGATCCCTTCCCGCTCAATATTTGGGAAGAGGACCGGTGCCTCTATAAATAGAGGTAGCCACCACAGTAGAAGGGCATCTCATCTAGAGACAAGTGAAGTTCATCCACACACCACACTAGCCAAGAACACCTCTCCTCGCGAGGCTGTTCTTCCCCTGTACTATTCATCATCAGCCCAAGAGGAAATCCACCACCACACACAGGAGTAGGGTATTACACCACAACGGTGGCCCGAACCTGTATAAATCTTGTGTCTCTTGTTTTGTTCATCGATGTAGCTTAGGGATCGCGACGAGGCTGAGAGCAAGATTCGGTAGGAGGAGATCTTCGTGCGCATCCCGGTGTTCGAACCTTAAGGGTTTTGCCGGAACCCGATATCCGACATTTGGCACGCCAGGTAGGGGTGTGCCGGAGCTCTTCTTTCCATCGACCTGCTCTCCACCAACACCGCGCTTCGCCCTCATGGCGGGCATCGCGCCTCCGGCTCCGGCGACCGGCGCCAGCACCGGGGCTAGGGGGCTCCGAGCCTTGGCCCCTGCCTTGCGGCAGGTGTTGTGGCGGCACAAGTTCAAGCCAGAGATGCCGCCGCGCTATGACAGCACGGCGGACCCGCTGGCTTTCCTGCTGGCGTACGAGGAAGCCGTCCTCAAGGCCGGAGGCAACGACAAGGTCATGGCCAACTGGTTCCCATGGCCCTCACTGGCGTCCCGCGCGCTTGGCTGCTCAACCTCCTGGGAGGAACTGCGCGACCTCTTCCTCACCCACTACGCGGCGCCGGCGCCCCCGGTAGTCGTAGCTCTCCTGGGCGGCTCGTAGGCGCCACTCTCAGACCGCCACGCCAAGCCATTCTTTCACCAGATCGGCGCCACCCTCGCGTGGCAAGGAGCTCCCCCGGGTTGGGTGGCACCCAAGGCCGACCTGACCTTCAACTCGAACAATCACCATGTCAACATCGCCTGCTCGAGCGCGCTCCCAATGCTCTGCACGCCCACCATCTGCCGGGTGGCCATCACCAAAACCCTCATCGATGGCGGCGCCGGCCTCAATGTGCTCTCGGTGGAGGCCTTCAGCCTCCTCCATGTACTGCTGGAATGGCTCCGACCAAGCAAGCCCTTCTCGGGCGTCGGAGGCAGTTCCTCCAGCTCCCTCAGGCAAATCCGCCTTCCTGTGACCTTTCGCGCCCACGACAACTACCACACGGAGCTGGTCGACTTCGACATCTCCCGCATCAGCTTGCCGTACAACGCCATCCTCGGATACCCTGCCTTGTCTCAGTTCATGGCAGCGACCCATCCGGCCTACAACCTCATGAAGATGCCGGGGAGCAGCGGCGTCCTCACGGTAGCTGGAGATACCAAGGAGGCTCTGCTAGCACTCAAGCTTACTGTCAACACCTCCGCGCCGGTGCAGCCTGCCGGCACAGATGCCTCCAAGGCCAAGGGGGCTGCACCGACCAAGAAGAAGCAATTGTTCACTTAGGACAAGGCAGAGACCAAGCAGGTGCAAGTTGAGGAAGACGGGTCTTCGGGAGCCACCTTCACCACAGGTGCCAACCTCGACCCCGACCAAGAGGAGGCATTGGTGAAGTTCTTGCGTTCGAACAAGGAGGTGTTCGCATGGGAACCCAAGCAGCTAGCGGGGGTCCCAAGGGAGGTGATTGAGCAACACCTGAATGTGTGCCCCAATGTATGCCCCATGAAGTAGAAAGCGAGGCAGCAGTCCACCGAGAAGCAGGCCTTGATCGTCCAAGAAACCCGCAAGCTAGAGGCAGCAGGTGTTATTTGCGAGGTCCGCTACCCCGAATGGCTGGCAAACCTCGTTGTCATGCCAAAAAAGGGAGGAAAGGAGTGCATGTGCGTCGACTTCACCAAACTCAACAAGGCTTGCCCTCAAGATCCGTTCCCGCTCCCCCGCATCGACCAGATTGTAGACTCCACAACCGAGTGCGACCTGCTGTGTTTCCTGGATGCGTTTTCGGGTTATCACCAAATCAAGATGGCGGTGGAAGACATGGAGAAGACAGCCTTCCTGACCCCATGTGGAGTGTGCTGCTACACCTGCATGTCGTTCGGGTTGCGCAACGAGGGCGCAACCTTCGAGCGGCTGATGCACAGTGCCTTGGGCCGGCAGCTCGGGAAAACGCCGAGGCTTACATCGACGGCATTGTGGTGAAATCTCGGGAGGCAAGGACCTTGATCCAGGATTTGGAGGAGACCTTCGCGAGCCTCCGCCAGGTGGACCTGCGACTCAAACCGGAGAATTGCGTGTTCTGCGTCCCTTTCGGCAAGCTACTGGGCTTCCTCGTGTCCCACAGGGGGATCGAGGCCAACCCAGAGAAGGTCAAGGCAATTGAAGACATGACTCCACCGCAGACCCTTAGAGAAATGCAGAAGTTCGCCGGTCGCGTGACTACGTTAGGATGCTTCATCTCCAAGCTGGGGGAGCGTGCCCTGCCGTTCTTCAGGCTGATGAAGAAGAAAGGCCGATTTGAGTGGACACAGGAGGCCGACCAAGCATTTCAAGACCTCAAAAAATATCTGACCAGCCCTCCGGTGATGGTGGCACCGCGCCCTCTCGAGTCCTTGATGCTCTACCTCGCCGCCACTCCCTACTCCGCCAGCGCAATCCTCGTGGCGGTTCAGGAGGAACGCCAGGCTAAGGCCGCGTCATGCCCAGCCATGGCCTCAGTCGTGGCGACACAAGACCAAGAAGGCCTCGCGAGGACCACGACCTTGGCAGCCGGAGACCAGCCTCAGCAGGAAGATGCCCCCAAGGCTGAAGAAGCTGCACCAAGCAACCGGGCGCTGGGGGCTCCATCGTCTTAGGAGGCGCCTCAGCCTCTGGAGGACACGGGCTTCGTCAGCACACCCACCCTCGTCGAGCATCCGGTGTACTTCATCAGCACGGTGTTGCGGGATGCAAGGGCACAGTACCCCATGCCTCAGAAGCTCTTACTCGCGCTCTTGGTGGCCTCATGTAAGTTGTGGCACTACTTTCAAGGTCACCCCATCAAGGTCATCTTGGCCTACCCATTGGAAACGGTACTCAGGAGCCCCAACTCCGCTGGAAGGGTCGCCGAATGGAACATCGAGCTGCAAATGTTTCAGTTTGAGTTCAGCACAACGAGGGTCATCAAGGGAGCCGCACTTGCTGATTTTGTGGCAGAATGGACAGAGGCGCCAGGGCTCAAGGCAGGCGAAGATTGGTCTCTCTCCCCAGGAAGTGAGGCACCAGATGGCTGGGTCATGTACTTCAATGGAGCATTCTCGCGGCAGGGCGCGGGGGCTAGTGCAGTGCTTATATCCCCCACTCAGGACAAACTCTACTACACCATACAACTCTGTTTCCAGCAGGGCGAGAAGGTCTCCAACAACATAGCAGAATATGAGGGCCTCATAGCTGGCCTGAAAGCTGCAGCGACACCGCGAGTGAAGCGCCTCATCATCAAGGGCGATTCGCAACTCCTCATCAATTTCTCCAACAAGGTGTACGAGCCGAAGGACGAGCACACGAAGGCATATCTTGCAGAAGTATGCAAGATGGAGAAGCAGTTCTGGGGGCTGGATATCTTGGGCCCATTTCCTCGAGTGCATGGGGGCTACCGCTGCCTCTACGTCACCATAGACAAGTTCACCAAGTGGGCAAAGGTGGAAGCCGTTTGCACCATCCCAGCCGGTTCTACGGTCAAGTTCATCAAGGGCCTCGTGAGCCGGTTTGGGGTCCCCAACCGCATCATCACCGACAACGGTTCGCAGTTCACCAGCAATCTCTTCAAAACATATTGTGCTAACCTTGGAACCAGATATGCTACACTTCGGTGGTGCACCCTCGGAGCAACGGCCCGGCCGAATGGGCCAACACGGAGGTCCTGAGGGACCTCAAGACCAGGACGCCGGGGGCGGTCCTCCAGCTCCCTGGGGCAGATCCGCCTTCCTGTGACTTTCATCACCCACGACAACTTCCACACCGAGCTCATCGACTTCGACATCGCCCACAACAGCCTCCCGTACAACGCCATCCTCGGGTACCCTGCCTTGGCCCAGTTCATGGCGGTGACCCATCCGGCCTACAACCTCATGAAGATGCACGGGAGCAGCGGCGTCCTCACCGGAGCTGGGGATACCAAGGATTCTCTGTTGGCGCTCAAGCTCACCCTCAAGACAGCCGCGGCAGGACAGCCTGCCAGCATTGACGCCTCCAAGGCCAAGGGGGCTGCGCCGACAAAGAAGAAGCAGATGTTCACCCAGGACAAGGCGGAGACAAAGCAGGTACCTGTTGAGGAGGACGGGTCCTCCGGCGCCACCTTCACCATAGGTGCCAGTCCCGACCCCGACCAAGAGGAGGCGTTGGTGAAGTTCTTGTGCTCGAACAAGGAAGTGTTCGCATGGGAACCCAAGCAGCTAGCGGGCGTCCCAAGGCAGGTGATTGAGCATCACCTGAATGTGTGCCCCAATGTACACCATGTGAAGCAAAAAGCAAGGCGGCAGTCCACCGAGAAGCAGGCCTTCATCGTTCAAGAAACCCGCAAGCTAGAGGCAGCCGGTGTTATTCGCGGGGTTCGCTACCCCGAATGGCTGGCAAACCCTGTTGTCATGCCGAAAAAGGGAGGAAAGGAGCGCATGTGTGTCGACTTCACCAACCTCAACAAGGCCTGCCCTCAAGATCCGTTCCCACTCCCTCGCATCGACCAAATTGTCGACTCCACCACCGAGTGTGACCTGCTGTGTTTCCTGGACGCATTTTCGGGCTATCACCAAATCAAGACGGCGGTAGAAGATGTGGAGAAGACAGCCTTACTGACCCCATGTGCGGTATACTTCTACACCTACATGTCGTTCAGGTTGTGCAATGCGGGTGCAACCTTCCAACGATTGATGCACATCGCACTGGGCCGGCAGCTCAGGAAAAATGACGAGGTTTACGTCGACGACATTGTGGTGAAGTCTCGAGAGGCGATGACCTTGATCCAGGACCTGGAAGAGACCTTCGCGAGCCTCCGTGAAGTGGACCTGCGACTCAACCCGGAGAAGTGCGTGTTTGGCGTTCCTTCCGGCAAGCTTCTGGGCTTCCTTGTGTCCCACAGAGGGATCGAGGCCAACCCGGAGAAGGTCAAGGCGATCGAAGACATGAGTCCGCCGCAAACCCTCAGATAAATGCAGAAGCTCGTCGGACGCGTAATTGTGTTAGGGCGCTTCATCTCCAAGCTGGGGGAGCGCGCCTTGCCTTTCTTCAAGATGATGAAGAAGAAGGGTCCATTCGAATGGACACAGGAGGCCGACCAAGCATTTCAAGACCTCAAGAAGTACCTGATCAGCTCTCCTGTGATGGTGGCACCGCGCCCTCTCGAGCCCCTAGTGCTCTACCTCGATGCCACACCCCACTCCGCCAGTGCAGCTCTAGTGGCGGTTCAGGAAGAGCGCCAGATCAAGGTTGCGTCACGACCAACCGCTACCCCGGCCGCGGCAGCGCAAGAGCAAGAAGGCCTCGCGAAGACCAAGGCCTCGGCAGATGGAGACCAGTCTCAACAGGAAGGCGCCCCTATGGCTGAAGAGGCCGCACCAGGCGGCCAGGTGCTGGGGTCTCTATCGACTCAGGAGGTGCCTAACCCTCCGGAGGGTACGGACCTCGTCAGCACACCCACCCTCATCGAGCATCCGGTGTATTTCGTCAGCATGGTGCTGTGGGATGCAAGAGCATGATACCCCATGCCTCGAAGCTCTTGCTCGCTCTATTGGTGGCCTCGCAAAAGCTGCAACATTACTTTCAAGGTCACCCCATCAAAGTCGTCTCTGCCTACCCAGTGGAGAGGGTACTCAGGAGCCCCATCTCTGCTGGAAGGGTTGCCGAATGGAACATCGAGTTGCAAGTGTTTCAGTTGGAATTCAGCACAACCCGGGTCATCAAGGGAGCCGCACTTGCAGATTTTGTGGCAGAATGGATGGAAGCGCCAGGGCTCGAAGCAGGCGAGGATCGATCCCTTTCCCCAGGAAGTGAGGCACCGAATGGTTGGTCATGTACTTCGACGGAGCGTTCTCATGACACGCCGTGGGGGCTAGTGCAGTGCTTATATCCTCCACTCAGGACAAGCTCTATTACACCATGCAGCTCTGTTTCCAGCATGGCGAGAAGGTCTCCAACAACATAGCAGAATACGAGGGCCTCATAGCGGGCTTGAAAGCTGCAGCAGCACTGGGGGTGAAGCGCCTCATCATCAAGGGTGACTCATAGCTCCTCGTCAGCTTCTCCAACAAAGTGTACGAGCCAAAGGACGAGCACATGGAGGCGTATCTTGCGGAGGTGCGCAGGATGGAAAAGCAATTTTGGGGGCTGGAGTTGCAGCATGTGCCCTGCGGCACCAACCAAGAGGCTGATGACATCACCAGGAGGGCATCCAGGCGGCTGCCTCAGGAGCCTGGCATTTTCGAGGAACGGCTCTTCAAGCCCTCGGCAACACCGTCACTATCAAGCACAGCGCAACCTCGGGAGGAACTCCCTCAACCACCTGCCACAGGAGCCCCGGCCTGTGGCCCGACCTCGGGAGCACGCTTGCTCCTGGTGCTGGAGCCTCAAGAGGGATGCTGGACTACGGAATTCAAGGACTACCTGATGCAAGGGACTCTACTAGAGAAGGAGGAGGAGGCGGGACGTGTGGCCCCGCAGGCCACGGCCTACTGTATCCAAGATTGAGGGCTCTACCGGAAGTGGCCAAATGATGTTTCCCTGCGTTGCATCTCTAGGGAATAGGGGAAGGAGTTGCTGGCTAACATACACGATGGAGATTGTGGACACCACTTGTCATCACGGACCCTCGTCGGCAAGGCGTTTCACAGCGGGTTCTACTGGCCCACGGCACTCAACGACGCAATCGAGCTGGTGAAGGCTTGCGAAGCCTGCCGATTCCATGCCAAGCAGATCCGTCACCCAGCTCAGGGCCTGCAGACCATCCCACTCACGTGGCCGTTCACGGTCTGGGGGCTGGATATCTTGGGACCGTTTCCACGAGTGCGTGGGGGCTACCGCTACCTCTACGTCACCATCGACAAGTTCACCAAGTGGGCGGAGGTAGAATCCGTCCGCACCATCCCAGCTAGCTCTGCAGTCAGGTTCATCAAGGGCCTCGTGAGCCGATTCGGGGTCCCTAATCACATCATCACCGACAACGGTTGGCAGTTCACTAGCAATCTCTTCAAAACATATTGTGCTAACCTTGGAACGCAGATATGCTACGCTTCGGTGGCACACCCCCAGAGTAACAGCCAGGCCGAACGCGCCAACGCAGAGGTGCTGAAAGGCCTCAAGACCAGGACCTTCAAGAAGAAGCTAGAGGCCTGCGGCAGGGGCTGGTACGACAAGCTCCAGTCCGTGTTGTGGTCCATCCGCACTACCGCCACCAAGTCGACTGGCGAGACCCCGTTCTTCCTTGTCTACGGAGCAGATGCGGTCCTCCCTCATGAGGTCAGACGTCGCTCCGCATGGGTCCTAGCGTTTGATGAAGCGCGGCACGGCACCATGCGGGGGATGGACCTCGTGCTGGGGGAGGAGCACCGTCGAGAAGCCGCACTACGAGCAGCAAGATACCAGCAGGCGCTGCGCCGGTATCATTGCCGCAACATCCTCCCCAGGACTCTTGAGGTAGGTGACCTCATGCTCAGGCGGGTGCTCTCCAGGGAAGGGCTGCATAAGCTCTCGCCCATGTGGGAGGGCCCGCTCAAGGTTGTTCATGTTTCCAGGCCTGGTGCCACGCGCCTGCAGACCCAGGAGGGGGTGCCCATCCCAAACGCTTGGAACATTTAGCACCTCCAGAAGTTCTACCCTTGAAGAAAGGCCCAGTGCCTGTGAAGAAAGGCCCAGTGCCTGTGAAGAAGGCCCGGTGCCTGTGAATCTTGCCGCCCCAAGAAAGGCCCGGTGCCTGTGAAGAAGGCCCGGTGCCTGTGAAGCTCGCCCCCTGTGACACTCTCACTGAATAATGAGTTGGTGATGTACATGCCCCGGAGTCTCTGGAGTGCCGCCCTTGGGCCCCGGGGGCTCCGGCCCATGCCCAGTGGTAGGACTTAGCTCCGCGCTGGTGAGAAGACGTCGAAGACTAGACTAGGTGCCGGGCGCGGCTTTTCATTTGCTTTCCGCAGTTGGCTTGTCCTCCCTTGTTTGAACCTTTATTGAAGTTGCTTCTAGTGTTGTTTGCCGTCTTCTGCCCCTGTTCTCTGTTTTTAGCTTTTGTCTGGCTCGCTCTCTCTCTCTCTCTCGCAACCTCGTGAGGGGGCTGCGCGGGCGCCCATGTGAGCCCTTCCTCACCTGGTTTTCGCGAGGCTCCCTCGTTCAAGTTCACAGTGGGAGCACCCTCCCAGTCCATGCCCCACGGGCATCGCGACACAAAGCGTCGAGCCTAAGCCGGCAACCCTCGCAACCAAGGTTCGGAAACTATCCTCCCAACTGATCTTTGCAGATCTTAAGACGCCCGGCGAGGCCTCGAGCGTGTACCTCGCGAGGCAAAAACTACTGCAAACATCCCGAGCTAAGTTGTTCCTACGCGCACACACACAACCACAACACCATAACACAACACAAGGATGATAAATGTAGCACGATAATTGGGGATCATAGTCTGTTGCATGCCCCCACGGGGCTCCATACTTCTCTCTCTCTCTCTGGATGAAGGAAAAGGAGAAAAACAAAATAAAAACAGCGCGCGCCTTGCGACAGCTCACGAGGAGGGATCCACATCGTCCTCCCGAGCTCAATCGGACTCCGCCTCGTGCTTCACCGGGGCGCGGCGACGGGACGACCCGCTACCGCCCTCGAAGCGGGCGCGGCGATGTGGTGGCTGATCTCGGCCACCGCTGGAAGAGCTATCACCAGAGGAGGAGCCGCAGAAGCTCGGTGAGCTACGGACGCCGCCAGGAGCGGGTTCGCCTTCGCCCTTGTCACGACCGTCGCCAAGGCCAAGCACCTCGTCGCCATCATCGTCTTCAGGGCAGCACCCAACATGGCGGCCTTCTTCTCCGAACACCCTCACGTAGAGGGTCGCGTCGCCATCGAAATTGAAGTGGAGGGTGCACCACCGGCCCAGGCCACGTGCGCGGGCAAACGTCTGCCAGCCCCGGGCCAGGGCCACATTCCCGGCGACGGAGATCTCCACCGCGACCCAGGAGGCCCTGCTGTAGCAGTCGTCCGCCTGCAGCCAGAGCCTACCAGGGCCAGCGGCAGGCAGTTCGTCGGCGAAGAAGCGAGGGAGCTGGAACCAGTTGTCGGCCGGGTGGTCCGACCACACCAATAAACTCCAGCAGCACCTCTGCCGAATGGAAGCGCGGCCGGGGAGGCC
Source organism: Triticum aestivum (assembly GCF_018294505.1). Lineage (NCBI taxonomy): Eukaryota > Viridiplantae > Streptophyta > Magnoliopsida > Poales > Poaceae > Triticum > Triticum aestivum. The sequence goes on along the minus strand of NC_057804.1, from coordinate 351,739,304 downwards.
GCGCGGCCATGACGCGCCTTCCTTCATCGACTGGGCTGCCCCAATACGGACGTCCACCATTGCGCGAAGAGCCACCACCGCGACCACAGGGAGCCGTGACGAGAGTCGTGGGATGCTTGCGGGGACGACCACGGTCGCGCTTGGGAGGAGGAGAACCAGGCCCTTCTCATACGTCTCCAACGTATCTATAATTTTTGATTGTTCCATGCTATTATATTACCCGTTTTGGATGTTTATGGGCTTTACTTTACACTTTTATATCATTTTTGGGACTAACCTACTAACCGGAGGCCCAGCCCGAATTGCTGTTTTTTTCCTATTTCAGTATTTCGAAGAAAAGGAATATCAAACGGAGTCCAAACGTAATGAAACCTTCGGGAGCGATCTTTTGGAACAAACGTGATCCATAGGACTTAGAGTGGAAGTCAAGAAATGAGGGAGGCGGCCATGAGGGTGCCCGGCACGCCCCCTACAGGTGGGTGCACCCCCCACCCTCATGGGCCCCTCGAGCGTCCACCGACCTACTTCTTCCTCCTACATATACCCATGTACCCCGAAAACATCAGAAGCAACCACAAAAAACTATTTCCACCGTCGTAACCTTCTGTATCCGCGAGATCCCATCTTGGAGCCTTCGTCGATGCTCCGTCGGGGGCAATCGACCACGGAGGGCCTCTGCATCATCTCCAAGGCCTCTCCGATGAGTTGTGAGTAGTTTACCACGGACCTTCGGGTCCATAGTTATTAGCTAGATGGCTTCTTCTATCTCTTTGAATCTCAATACCAAATTCTCCTTGATCTTCTTGGAGATCTATTCGATGTAACTCTTTTTGCGGTGTGTTTATCGAGATCCGATGAATTGTGGGTTTATGATCAAGTTTATCTATGAGAAATATTTGAATCTCCTTTGAATTCTTTTATGTGTGATTAAGTTATCTTTGCAAGTCTCTTCGAATTATCAGTTTGGTTTGGCCTACTAGATTGATCTTTCTTGCAATGGGAGAAGTGCTTAGCTTTGGGTTCCATCTTGCGATGTCCTTTCCCAGTGACAGCAGGGGCAGCAAGGCACGTATTGTATTGTTGCCATCGAGGATAAAAAGATGGGGTTTATATCATATTGCATGAGTTTATCCCTCTACATCATGTCATCTTTCTTAATGCGTTACTCTGTTCTTTATGAACTTAATACTCTAGATGCATGCTGGATAGCGGTCGATGTGTGGAGTAATAGTAGTAGATGCAGGCAGGAGTCGGTCTACTTGTCACGGACGTGATGCCTATATACATGATCATGCCTAGATAATCTCATAATTATTCGCTTTTCTATCAATTGCTCGACAGTAATTTGTTCACCCACCGTAATACTTATGCTATCTTGAGAGAAGCCACTAGTGAAACCTATGCCCCCCGGGTCTATCTCTTATCATATAAGCTTTCAATCTACTTTTATTTGCATCTTTACTTTTCCAATCTATATCATAAAATACCAAAGATATATTTATCTTATCATATTATCTCTATCAGATCTCACTTCGCAAGTGGTCGTGAAGGGATTGACAACCCCTTTATTGCGTTGGTTGCGAGTTCTTGTTTGTTTGTGTAGGTGTGTGGGACTTCTGAGCAGCCTCCTACTGGATTGATACCTTGGTTCTCAAAAACTGAGGGAAATACTTGCGCTACTATTGTTGCATCACCCTTTCCTCTTCAAGGAAAACCAACACAAGCTCAAGACGTATCAAGAAGGATTTCTGGCGCCATTGCCGGGGAGGTATTCGCTCAAGTCAAGACATACCAAGTACCCGTCACAAACTCATCTCCCTCGCATTTACATTATTTGCCATTTGCCCCTCATTTTCCTCTCCCCCACTTCACCCTTGCCGTTTTATTTGCCCTCTCTTTCCCAATCTCCTCTCTTTTTTGCTTGTATTTTGTGTGCTCCTCGCTATGGCTAGTCCTCCTATCCTCGTTATTACTCCCAAACATGAAATTCTTAATTTTAAGCAAAGGGAGGGGGGAAATCTAAAAGATGCTTGGCATAGAATTTGCACTGCTCAAAATAGATCTACTAGGAAGCTTTCTACTTCCGTTCTTCTTCGCAATTTTTATGTGGGCATTACTCCGTGGAATAGATGCATTCTTGATACCATTACCGCAGGGAATTTTTTGGATGGACATACCTTTGATGCTTATAATTCTATGTTAGATTTATTTGGTCCTCCTCCACTCTTAGTAAATGGGACTATTTTGACTCTAGAACATGTGATGCAAAGGCTTGAAATTATTGAAAATAAAGTTGCCACTGTTGAGTTATTGAAAATCTAGATAAAAAGATTCATAACCAAATTACCCAATATGGATCTAGGGTTGGAGTTACTTTGAAATTTTTTAAAGAGAAAGAACCTATAGTTAATGAAAGAATAGATCTAGATTCTACGAGAATCGGTAAACTTGAGGATACTATTACCAACTTAGGGTCGGCCTTTTCTTCCATGAAAAATACTCCAAATCCACCTACCAAAACTGCCAAATTCATTTATGTTCCTAAAAGTAAGGGTGAATCTTCTAATAAGAGAAATGCGGATCTCAAATCAATAAGTGTTCATCCCAATTGTCTCTCTATCATTAAGGAACCTTTTGCTACAAATGAATTTCTTGAATTCTTGCCTAAGGGTTTAATCATTGCTAAAAAAGGGGAATCCCCTAAAGATTATAAGTGCTCTATTGAGGAATTGAGTGCCAAAGATGACACTACTTAGATCTATCCTCGCTTTTATGCCTAGCTTGGGGCGTTAAACGATAGCGCTAGTTGGGAGGCAACCCAATTTTTTTTTGCTTCTGTTTAGTAATAAATTTTGCATCTACCTTCTGTTTAGATGTGTTTTAATGTTTTAGTTAGTGTTTGTGCCCAGTAGAACCTATAGGATAACCTATGGTGATAGTTAATTTGATTCTGCTGAAAAACAGAAACTTTGTGCGCATGAAAATAATTTTAGTAATTCACAGAAACGTGATTTTGCGTTGATTCTTATTTCTGTATATCAATAGACAAATTGCCCAGGACTTCCTATTTTGGTACGATTTTTAGAGTTCTAGAAATATTCGAGAGTTACAGATTGCTACAGACTGTTCTATTTTTGACAGATTCTGTTTTTTGTGTGTTGTTTGCTTATTTTGATGCATCTATGGCTAGCATGTAGGGGTATGAACCATAGAGAAGTTGGATAACAGTAGGTTTAACACCAATATAAATAAAGAATGAGTTCATTACAGTACCTTATGTGGTGGTTTTTCTTTCTTGCACTAACGGAGCTTATGAGATTTCCTGTTGAGTTTTGTGTTGTGAAGTTTTCAAGTTTTGGGTAAAGATTTGATGGACTATGGAATAAGGAGTGGACAGAGCCTAAGCTCGGGGATTCCTATGGCACCCCAATATATTCAAGGATAACCAAAAGCCTAAGCTTGGGGATGCCCCGGAAGGCATCCCCTCTTTCGACTTTGTCTATCGGTAACTTTACTTGGAGCTATATTTTTATTCGCCACATGATATGTGTTTTGCTTGGAGCGTCTTGTATGATATTAGTCTTTGATTTTTAATTTGCCACAATCATCCTTTCTGTACACACCTTTTGGGAGAAACCCACTTGATTGGAATTTATTAGAATACTCTATGTGATTCACTTATATCTTTTGAGCTAGATAGTTTTGCTCTAGCACTTCACTTATATCTTTTAGAGCACGACGGTGGCTTAATTTTGTAGAAATTCTTAATCTCTCATGCTTCACTTACATTATTTTGAGAGTCTCTTAGAACAGCATGGTATTTTCTATGGTTATAAAATTGGTCCTAGAATGATGAGCATCCAAGTTGGGTATAATAAAAACTATCATAGGAAGTGAATTGGATGCTATGATCAATTTGATACTTGATAATTGTTTTGACATATGGAGGTAGTGATATTTGAGTCATGCTAGTTGGGTGATTATGAATTTAAAGAATGCTTGTGTTGAAGTTGTCAAGTCCCATAGCATGCACGTAATGTAAAAGTTGTGTAACAAATTTGAAACATGAGGTGTTCTTAGATTGTGCATCCTTATAAGTGGCGGTCGGGGACGAGCGATGGTCTTTTCCTACCAATCTATCCCCCTAGGAGCATGCACGTAGTGCTTGGTTTTTGATGACTTGTAGATTTTTGCAACAAGTATATATGTGTTCTTTTTGACTAATGTTGAGTTCATGGATTATACGCACTCTCACTCTTCCATCATTGCTAGCCTCTTCGATACTGTGCATTGCCCTTTCTCGAGAGAGTTGGTGCAAACTTCGTAGGTGCATCCAAACCCCGTGATACAATACGCTCTATCACACATAAACCTCCTTATATCTTCCTCAAAACAGCCACTATACCTACCAATTATGGCATTTCCATAGCCATTCCGAGATATATTGCCATGAAACTTTCCACCGTTCCGTTCATCATCATGGCACACATCATCATTATCATATTGCCTTGCATGATCATGTAGTTGACATCGTATTTGTGGCAAAGCCACTTTCATAATTTTTCATACATGTCACTCTTGTTTCATTGCCCATCCCGGTACACCGCCGGAGGAATTCATATAAAGTCATATCATGTTCTAGTTTTGAGTTGTAAATAAATAGAAGTGTGATGGTCATCATTATTAGAGCATTATCCCTAAATTAAAAAAGGAAAGGCCAAAAAGAAAAAAAGGAAAGGCCAAAAGAAAAAAAAGAAAGGCCCAAAGAAAAAAAAGAAAAAGAAAATAAAAAGGGGGCAATGTTACTATCCTTTTCCACACTTGTGCTTCAAAGTAGCACCATGTTCTTCATTTAGAAAGTCTTTCATGTTATCACTTTCATATACTAGTGGGAATTTTTCATTATAGAACCTGGCTTGTATATTCCTATGATGGGCTTCCTCAAAATGCCCTAGGTCTTCGTGAGCAGGCAATTAAGTTGGATGCACACCCACTAGTTTCTTTTGTTGAGCTTTCATACATTTATAGCTCTAGTGCATCTGTTGCATGGCAATCCCTACTCCTCATGTTGACATCAATTGATGGGCATCTCCATAGCCCGTTCATTATCCTCGTCAATATGAGACTTTCTCTTTTTTGGTCTTCTCCACACAACCTCCCTCATCATATTCTATTCCACCCATAGTGCTATATCCATGGCTCACGCTCATGTTTTGCGTGAAAGTTGAAAAAGTTCGAGATTATTTAAGTACGAAACAATTGCTTGGCTTGTCATCGGGGATGTGCAAGATGGGAGCATTTTTGTGTGACGAAAATGAAGCATGACCTAACTATATGATTTTGTAGGGATGAACTTTCTTTAGCCATGTTATTTTGAGAAGACACCATTTCTTTGATTAGTATGCTTGAAGTATTACTATTTCTTATGTCAATATGAACTTTTATTTTGAATCATTTGGATCTGAACATTCATGCCACAGTAAAGAAATTTAGATTGAGAATTATGCAAGGTAGCATTCCACATCAAAACTTCTATTTTTATCATTTACCTACTCGAGGACGAGCAGGAATTAAGCTTGGGGATGCTTGATACGTCTCCAACATATCTATAATTTTTGATTGTTCCATGCTATTATATTACCCGTTTTGGATGTTTATGGGCTTTACTTTACACTTTTATATCATTTTTGGGACTAACCTACTAACCGGAGGCCCAACCCGAATTATTGTTTCTTTTTTGCCTATTTCAGTATTTCGAAGAAAAGGAATATCAAACGGAGTCCAAACGGAATGAAACCTTCGGGAGCGATCTTTTTGGAACAACTGCAATCTAGAGGACTTCGAGTGGAAGTCAAGAAATGAGGGAGGCGGCCACGAGGGTGCCTGGCGTGCCCCCTATAGGTGGGCGCGCCCCCCACCCTCGTGGGCCCCTCGAGCGTCCACCGACCTACTTCTTCCTCCTACATATACCCATGTACCCCGAAAACATCAGAAGCGACCACGAAAAACTATTTCCACCGCCGTAACCTTTTGTATCTGCGAGATCCCATCTTGGAGCCTTCGTCGGCGCTCCGCCAGAGGGGGAATCGACCATGGAGGGCCTCTACATCATCTCGAAGTCCTCTTCGATGAGTTGTGATTAGTTTACCACAGACCTTTGGGTCCATAGTTATTATCTAGATGGCTTCTTCTCTCTCTTTGAATCTCAATACAAAGTTCTCCTTGATCTTCTTGGAGATCTATTCGATGTAACTCTTTTTGTGGTGTGTTTGTCGAGATGCGATGAATTGTGGGTTTATGATCAAGTTTATCTATGAGAATATTTGAATCTCCTCTGAATTCTTTTATGTGTGATTAAGTTATCTTTGCAAGTCTCTTCGAATTATCAGTTTGGTTTGGCCTACTAGATTGATCTTTCTTGCAATGGGAGAAGTTCTTAGCTTTGGGTTTAATCTTGCGGTATCCTTTCCTAGTGACAGCAGGGGCAGCAAGGCACGTATTATATTGTTGCCATCGAGGATAAAAGGATTGGGTTTATATCATATTTCATGAGTTTATCCCTCTACATCATGTCATCTTTCTTAATGCGTTACTCTGTTCTTTATGAACTTAATACTCTAGATGCATGCTGGATAGCGGTCGATGTGTGGAGTAATAGTAGTAGATGAAGACAGGAGCCAGTCTACTTGTCACAGATGTGATGGCTATATACATGATCATGCCTAGATAATCTCATAATTATTCGCTTTTCTATCAATTGCCCGACAGTAATTTGTTCACCCACTATAATACTTATGCTATCTTGAGAGAAGCCACTGGTGAAACCTATGGCCCCTGGGTCTATCTTTTATCATATAAGCTTTCAATATACTTCTATTTGCATCTTTACTTTTCCAATCTATATCATAAAATACCAAAAATATATTTATCTTATCATATTATCTCTATCAGATCTCACTTTCGCAAGTGGCCATGAAGGGATTGACAACCCCTTTATTGCGTTCGTTGCGAGTTCTTGTTTGTTTGTGTAGGTGTGTGGGACTTCTGAGGAGCCTCCTACTGGATTGATACCTTGGTTCTCAAAAACTGAGTGAAATACTTACGCTACTATTGTTTTTTTTGACTGGTGACTATAGGGAAAACCCCCCACAGTATAAAGAATTTATTAGTAGAGAGTGAAAGAATGTACATGGATTACAAGAGGTAATCTAGTCTAAACAACATAGAGTAATAAAGCTACACTAAGAATCTAGACAATAAAATCTCAAGGAGGCAAGAAAGAAATCCATCTAATCAGCTCCTCCTTGTATCTTTGCCTTACTCTATGTTGCATGAGGGAAATATCATGGATGAAGGCACTTCTCCATCTATTAAAGCTTGGTCTCTCATGCTGAAAAACTCTAGCATTTCTCATGATCCAAATATTCCAGCAAGCAACAAAGACAACCTCTGTAAAGAAAGGTTGAGCAAAATCTTGCTTTGCTTGCATGACAATTGTGGACATATCCTCTCCAGGTGGCCATGTAATTTGTAGGTAATTCCAAATTCTAACACTGAAATTACATTCAAAGAATAGGTGGTTTCTGGTCTCACGTGTCGCCAAAGGACAGAGAACACAATTGACCCCATCCTCCAAATGCCAGTGTCTTCTTTCAACCATGTCTTTGGTGTTTAGTCTATCCACGATTAGCATCCAAGCAAACATCTTGATTTTCATTGTGCAGGAAGATCTCCAAATCCACAAAAGGAGAGGGTTGAAAGACATGTGGGAGTGCAAGAAGGAGTAGAACAGTTTAGGCTTAAAAGGCTGGCTAGATCCCTGCCAGAACCAAATGTCCTTTGCTTCCTCTTCCCTATTACAATGGGCCATCAGATTTTGCATAGTCAAACACTCCTGGTAAGCTTGTGCAGATAGAGGTAAATGAAACAACTGTGTTAAGTTCTGTGATTGGAAAGCCTCAGAGACTGTGATCCAAGGATCCTTGACATAAGAAAAGAGCCTTGGAAATCTAGTTTGCAAGGTGACCACTGTTTCATCAATCTTCCACTTGTCAGACCAAAATAAAGCTGAAGTCCCATAGTTGATCTGAACCCAAGATGTGCACCTGAAATGATCCAGCAGTTTACATATATCTTTCCACCAATAAGATCCACAACTATCAGTACCCTGTGGAACAGAGGAGTGATAATATGTATCCCAAATAAGAGAGACCCATGGCAGGTCCACCTTATTTAGGAATTTTTGTAAATGTTTCATCAAGAGAGCCATGTTCTGTACACCCAGGTTTAGGATACCCAGCTCTCCCTTGTTTTTTGGCCTGCAAATGAGGTCCCAAGCTGCCAAGGATGGCGAGGGCTCATCTCTGTGCTTTCTCCACAAGCATTGCCTTTGAATTCTCTCCAATTGTTTTAAAATCCCTGCAGGAACAAGCAGACTGCCAAGATAGAAAATGGGCATGGAAGATAAAGCAGAATTTAAGAACTGAAGCCTTTCCCCCTGATTTAAGAAAGAAGAGCTAGCTATCATTCTTCTCTCCATGCAATCAACAAGGGGCATGAAATCCACCATTTTGGGTCTGGTAGTACCAACAGGCAGTCCAAGATATGTGAAGGGCATTTTGCCAACTTGACAGCCAAAAGCAGCAGCCAAACTGATGGTAGTGTTCTCATCCACATTAATAGGTACCATGGAAGATTTGTGGTAATTGACCACTAAACCAGTAGAGGTGGAGAACACATGAAGCATGTCCTTGAGAGCCAAGAGTTGAGCTCTATCTGCTGGTAGGATGATTAGGGTATCATCAGCATACTGCACTATAGGATAGTCTTGGTCATGACATGGGATTGGCAACTTCAAAATACCCCTTTTGAACATATCATTTACTACTGATTGCAAAAGGTCAGCAGCAATCACAAAGAGCAGGGGTGAAAGACAGTCTCCTTGCCTAACTCCCTTCTTGCAAAGAAACTACTTTCCAGGTACTCCATTTAAGAGTACAGAAGAAGTTCTAGTTGTCAGCAATTGCTTAACCCAGGAAATCCATTTCTGATTGAATCCCTTGTGCTTGAGAATGAGCAGGATAGCTTCATGTTCAATGGAATCAAAGGCTTTCTCAAAATCCAGTTTAAGAATAACAATAGGTCTCTTCGATTGATGGCATTGGTGTAGATATTCAAGTGACCAGCCAATACAGTCCTGTATTGTCCTGCTTTTAATAAAACCATATTGATTCTTATGTATACATTCCATAATTATCCTCTGAAACCTGTTAGCAGCCATTTTGGACAGAAATTTGAGGCCCATCCCAGTCAAGGAAATTCGCCTATAATCACCAACACCTTCAGGGGTCAATTTTTTGGGGATGAGTGTAATATAAGAACCATTTATGTTCTCCAACTTTGCAGTTCCATTATGAAAAGCTTCAGCCAGCTCATAAAAATCATGACAAATAATGTTCCAACATTTCTTGAAAAATAACCCATTGAAACCATCTGGACCAGGGGCCTTGTCAATGGGCATATGCTTGACAGTGTCATCCATTTCCTCCTTTGTAAATGGTTCAGTTAAGAATTCTAGACCATCAATTGGTTGGAGCAGAGCATTCAGGTCAAAACCCATTACTATACCAGCAGAAACTCCCATTCTATTTTTAAAACAATTCCATATGATGCCCTCCATCTGAGAATGACTAGAGACAACAGTCCCATCAATGTCTGTCAGAGAAGCAATGGAATTTCTTCTATGCCTCTCAGTGGCCATAGCATGGAAAAATTTGGTATTCTCCCCACCAAGTTTTATATACCTGATTGTACACCTCTTCTTCCAGTATACAAACTGAAGATGCAAAAGTTTTTCCACGTGCATTTTGACCACCTTCCTGAAGTTAAATTCAGGTCGATACTACTATTGTTGCATCACCCTTTCCTCTTCGAGGAAAACCGACGCAAGCTTAAGACGTAGCACCTTCCTGGCGAGCCTTCCATTTTTCTGCAGCCAAGAACCTTTTCACGGGCGCCATGGGATGCTGCAAGCAATCAGAGCGAGGAAGGAGAAGAAGCAGGCGGGGCGAGGGGAGATGTGCAACGGGGGTTTTCACCCCCACCCCCACCCCCGCATTTATAGCCCAAGGGAGGCCAACCGCCAGCCTCCACGATCACAGGTAATGATGACTCTTTTTGCATGCAGCAGTGACTCGTCAAATCGGGCAGTTGTCGAGGCAGCATGGGGAAGAGGAGACGCCCATGTTCAATCAACCGCCACATGGCAACCAAGGCCGCAGGCTGTGGGGGCCCGCGGCACTCCGCACTTGCCCTTTGGCTTCGCTGCTAAGCCAAGTCCAAGCGCGCCTTAGGCCCGGGGGCTACTGTCGGCGTCCTGGGAACGGGGGTCCCCAGACTTGCTTGCCTGCGGCCTGCAGCATGGCTCAACCAGTGGCCCTGTACGGCCCGTCTTCATCAACCCAAGGTCAAGACCATTGCGAGGGGCCAAGCCTTGCGGGGCGGATGACACAAGGCCTCCTTAGAGGCAGCCTCACCAGGCAGGCTTGCGAGGAGGCAGAGAGATCAAGGCAAGGGGTACCTCGTGAGGTGCTCGTGACGCAAGCCATGACGATCAAGACTAGGAGGGCACCAGGCGGGCGCCAGCCTGCGCAGTGTCCTCGTTTCCTCTTTGGTGCAAAGGGGGCAAGCGCAGGCGCAGAGTACCAAGGCATCAAGCAAAGGTTTCCATATCGGTGCAACGAGACCAAGACCAGCAGAGCGGCAGGACGGAGGTCATCGTGGAGCCCAAGACGGCGTCATCACCAGTGCCTTTGGCAGTCAAAGACCACCTTTAGTCAGGATAGCTTGTACTAGCTCTCCCCTTTCAAAATGGTCGTTGTTGGCTCCCTTCCCGCTCGATATTTGGGAAGAGGGCCAGGGCCTCTATAAATAGAGATAGTCACCACAGTAGAGGGCATCTAGTTCTCACCTAGAGCCAACAGAGACGGAGCAATTCCTCTCCAAGCGCACCACCACAAGAACACCTCTCGTGAGGCTGTTCTTCCTCTGTACTGTTCATCATCAGCCCAAGAGGCAATCCACCACCACACATAGGAGTAGGGTATTACACAACAACGGTGGCCCGAACCAGTATAAATCTAGTGTCTCATGTGTTGTTCATCATGTTAGCTTAGATTCGTGGCGAGGTTTTGGGGCGTGTATCAGTAGGAAGAAGATCTTCGTGCACACCCCAGAGTTCGAACCTTAAGGGTTTTGCCGAAACCCAATATCTGATAGGGGCTCGCCGGAGTGATGGAAGAACCAGCCACTGCCAGGAGGGGGCTCGCCGGAGAGGTACCCCACTATCTATCTTAGGGTTCAAGGTGGGGGCGGTGGTCGTCGGTGGTGGTGGGCTGGTGGCGTGGGGATCGCCGGAGAAAAAGCTCGGCACGGGGGGCCTAGAGGGATGGCCAGGGAAGCGGCAGACCGGTGGTGGGGAGTGTTTTCGGGGCGGGCAGGGCAGCGCACCGCCGGCCGCGGGCGGCGGGGGGCTGCTGTTTGGCCGGTGGTGGCTGGCGGCTCAGGGGGGTGGAGGTTGAAGATGAACTGCAGGCCCATGATTTCATATCCAATGGTTGCAAAATCGACTGACCAGAGATGAAAAATTCAGTCGATTGACGTGTAGCCTCACCTTGCTAGTGCGTTCAGTTTTGACAGTAAAATTCAGTTTTGAAGCAAAATTCAGTTTCGACAGTTAAGTTCAGTTTCTACAGTTAAATTCAGTTTGGACAGTTAAATTCAGAGATGAGCGGTTGATTTATTTTACATCTAGCACTTTGTTGTTATGTAGTTTACGTCATCTATTGGAGATGCTATTAGAATTCCACTCGGGTTAACGTTGTCTCTCTTGTCTTGCTTCAGCCTCGGCGTCGTACAACTCACCGGAGCTGCTATAACGACGAAACCCTCCATCACAGCGGAGGAGTACCTCGGGCTCCATCTCCAGACGCATAAGATCTTCTTCCCCTCCTCCGATAGCCAAGTCAGCCGAAGCATCCTCACCAGCCAACCCAATCACACTGAGCTCGACATGGCTTCGCCAAAGAGGTTGTACACTTGTTGCATCTCTTTTTTACTCTACATGTTATACATATTGTCCACTGAGCACACGTAGTAACGTGAAATACGATTATTTTATCTTACTATATGACAAGCAGTGAGGTACCAGGCAACTTAGCTATCTGTGATGGACTCTCTTGAACGCCATCATTATTTATCTCTGCGTGTTTGAGCTGTGCATTTGTCGATGGGCCTGGGAGTTGAGCTAGTAGGGCAGTGGCCTGGGTCCAAAGTAATAGAAGTAGCACAAAACAATTTTTTAGTGTAGGATTTTCCTTGCTTAAGCCTGCCTACTAGAATCGTCAGTGCTTGAAAGGAAAAGTGAATGAAAAACATAGAAATTGGAAAGTTTCCTACGGTACTACTTTTCATGAATTTGGTGCAAAGGAATGGAGCAAAGGAAAATTGTAGGATTTGTTCCTTTAGTGTCTCCTTGAAATAAAAACCGTAGGAATTCTAATTTCCACTTGTCCTCCTTTTCATATTCCTATTCATCAAGCACAAGACTAAGAGATAGTAGCATAATAGCATTATAACCGTACATTTTCTTGTGGTTTGACTTAATCTCACCATGCTTTTTTGCATCCTGTGATCTTCCAATTCTTGTGAATCAAACACCCAGATTGGCAGAAATCTTGTGTTTTTAAATTCTCTGTTTTGCATGTGCATTCCTATCCTATTCCTATCTATTTCCTATCCCTACATTGTTAGAATCCTCAAATTCAAACAAGCCCTTACACAATTACTTCTGTTACATATATAAAGAAAACCTTGTGTGATTTGTCCTACTCCTGCAGCGCTGTGTTCCACCCCAGCTCAGCTGCTCCAACAACGGAAGGGTTCACCATAGAGGGATCCGCTCTCCAGACTGTCTTTCACCGCCTCAAATCTTCTTCCCCGCCGTCGGCAACCACGACAACTGCATTACCATCATCAACTGAGCAGATGACCTTGAGGACTACACGGGTCCGCAAGAGAGGTCGCACTCTTCCGTGTCTGCTTACGTTATGCATCGCTTAATATGATGGCATGCTACATTATCGTCGTGTTCACCTATTAGACTCCGTGTCAAGTCCAAACTAATGCTTAAACTTGAGTTTTTAAATGGTTGTGGGGTACATATTGGGGAAGCAATCAATACTATTTGTCTACTATCTGGTTAATCTCAGGTGTCTACTATGAGTTTCATGTTGGGTGCAAACAAACATTAAAGGAGCCATTATCTGTATTTTTTAACTAAAGCTATTATCTGTCTACTATCATTGGTTTTGGGTCTATCCATAGTTTGCTACCATCACTCTGGATTTGTGCATGCACTCCTTACATAATCTCACTATGTTTTATTCCTATGCATGCCAGTTATTGTACACAATGGAACTCATCATGTAGAGCAAAAGAGACGAGCCTTGTGTGGCAATAAAATTTCATGCAGACGTCGCTCCATCGTGGGCGCAAAGGCAGCCCCCCTCCACCCATTTACGATCGTAATCAAGAGTAAGATAACTGTTCTAAGGGGGATTCAGAAGGGGAAGACCACTCCTATTTACCCCATGAGGTCTTCGCTCTAACTTGGTATGCTGATGTTGGTAATATCATGCATATGGTGCCTTGCATTGCTTACTGTATACATCAAAGATGTCATCTGCTTAGTTTAGACATGCTTTGTGTCAATGCCATCTGTTTAGTTTCTTTATCGTATATGTGAATCATGCAATGCCATCTTATTTAGCCAGGCATCATACATGTGAATTTTGCAATGCCACCCTGGTTAGCCAGTCATCTTATATGTGAATTATATCATGCCATCATTTTTTTATTATGTGTTAAATTTGTCAACAATTTTAGTACATTCAATTACTATTCCTGTGCATCAGCCATTCGACGCGGTCATGGAAAAATCTGGAGTGGAAACAAGGTCTTTAGAGCAGACAATGCTATCTGATGAAGCGCATGTCTTGCTAGTTACCGATAGCTCCTCAGAGGAGGATTCAGAGACAGATGACCAGTCCTATTCCCCCTCCCCCCGGTGTGCATGCTCTAACTTGGCAGGGTTAGGTTGCTCATATCGTGTGTATGGTATCTTGCATTGCTATGTCATTTGCTTAGTTTAGACATGCTTTGTGTGAATGCCACATGTTTATTGTCTAATTACCATATATGTGAATTATGCAATGCCATCTTGTTGCAAGACATTATATATGTGAACTATGCAATGTTATCTTGTTGCAAGGCATTATATATGTGAATTATGCAATGCCATGCTGTTTAGGCAAGCGTCATATATGTGAATTATATCACGTTGTCCTTTTTTGTATTTCTCATTGCTTTTGTCGACAATGTTTGTACATTCAACTGATCTTCCTGTGCATCAGCCATTTGAATTTGTGATGAAGAATTATGGAGTGAAAACAAGGTCTTCAGAGCAGACAATGCTACCTGCTGAAGCAGATATCTTGCTGGTTACAGATAGCTCTTCAGAGGAGGATTCAGAGGCAGATGACTAGTCCTATTATCCCCCTGAGGTGTATGCTCAAACTTGGCAGGGTTATATTACTCATATCATGCATATGTTGTATTGCAATGCTTAGTTTTTACATCATATACACAATAGTGAATGCCATCTCCTTAGTTGACACATCATATATGCGATTGCCCTCTGCTCACTTCCTTAGTATATAAATCATATATTTGAATTATATCATGCCATGATGTTTACATAGACAGCATGTATCTGAATTATGACATGCCAACCCATTTTCTAAAGACATAATATAGTTATTTCATCTCATCCTGTTTACATAGTCATCATATTTTAAATTATGTCATTCTATCTGTGAATTATAGCATGCCATCATGTTTCCATCGATGGCATGTTTGTGATTTATGGCATGCCAACCACTTTAATAGACACATCGTATAGTTATATCATGTCATCATGTTTACATAGTCATCATATTTTGAAGTATGTCATTCTATCTTGTTTAGTTAGCCATCATACATGTGAAATTGTGTCATGTTATCCTGTTTAATTAGCCATCATATATGTGAAATTATGTCCTACTATTCTATTTGGTTAGACAACATTAATGTGAATTATTTCATGCCCTATTTTCTTCCTACTATCCATTGCACCTGTCTATCTGATACGTCTCCAACGTATATATAATTTTTGATTGTTCCATGCTATTATATTACCCCTTTTGGATGTTTATGGGCTTTATTTTACATATTTATATCATTTTTGGGACTAACCTACTAACCGGAGGCCTAGCCCGTATTGTTTTTTTTTGCCTATTTCAGTATTTCGAAGAAAAGGAATATCAAACGGAGTCCAAACGGAATGAAACCTTTGGGAGCGTGATTTTTGCAACAAAGGTGATCCGGAGAACTTGGAGTGCAAGTCAAGAAGCAAACGAGGTGGCCAGGAGAGAGGAGGGCGCACCCACCCCTCCTGGGCGCGTGCCCCTGTCTCCTAGGCCCCACGAGCGGCCACCGACGTACTTCTTCCTCCTATATATACCTACATACCCTGAAAACATCCTGGGAGCCAACGAGAAACAATTTCGACCACTGTAACCTTCTATATCCGCGAGATCCCATCTTGGAGCCTTCGTCGGTGCTCCGCCGGAGGGGGAATTGACCACGGAGGGCTTCTACATCAACACCATAGCCCCTCCGATAAGTTGTGAGTAGTTTACCACAGACCTTCGGATCCATAGTTATTAGCTAGATCGCTTCTTCTCTCTTTTTGGATCTCAATACAATGTTCTCCCCCTCTCTTATGTATAACTATTTGATGTAACTCTTTTTACGGTGTGTTTGTCGAGATCCAATGAATTGTGGGTTTATGATCAAGTTTATCTATGAGAAATATTTGAATCTTCTCTGAATTCTTTTATGTATGATTGAGTTATCTTTGCAAGTCTCTTCGAATTATCAGTTTGGTTTGGCCTACTAGATTGATCTTTCTTGCCATGGGAGAAGTGCTTAGCTTTGGGTTCAATCTTGTGGTGTCCTTACCCAGTGACAGAAAGGGTTGCAAGGCACGTATTGTATTGTTGCCATCGAGGATAAAAAGATGGGGTTTATATCATATTGCATGAGTTTATCCCTCTACATCGTGTCATCTTTCTTAATGTGTTACTCTGTTCTTATGAACTTAATACTCTAGATGCATGCTGGATAGCGGTCGATGTGTGGAGTAATAGTAGTAGATGCAGGCAGGAGTCGGTCTACTTGTCACGGACGTGATGCCTATATACATGATCATGCCTAGATAATCTCATAATTATTCGCTTTTCTATCAATTGCTCGACAGTAATTTGTTCACCCACCGCAATACTTATGCTATCTTGAGAGAAGCCACTAGTGAAACCTAAGGCCCCCGGGTATATCATTTATCATATAAGCTTTCAATCTACTTTTATTTGCATCTTTACTTTTTGCGTCTATAATATAAAATACCAAAAATATATTTATCTTACCATACTATCTCTATCAGATCTCACTTTCGCAAGTGGCCGTGAAGGTATTAACAACCCCTTTATTGTGTTGGTTGCGAGTTCTTTGTTTGTTTGTGTAGGTGCGTGGGACTTTTGAGGGGCCTCCTACTGGATTGATACCTTGGTTCTCAAAAACTGAGGGAAATACTTACACTACTATTGCTGCATCACCCTTTCCTCTTCAAGGAAAACCAACGCAAGCTCAAGATGTAGCTCTATCTTACAATGTATGTACATTCAATTGCTTTTCTTGTTTATCTGCCATTTCAATTGGAGGGGGTGATGGCATTATCTGTGGGAGTAAAAACATTGTCTTCAGAAAAGATCGTGCTACCTGTCGATGCAGATAGAACCATGGTTGTACTTGCCTAAGAACCAGCCCCACCACACATAACCCAGACTCACGCAGATTGTACCCCTACCCAATTGGAAAGAGAACTAGCTACTGTTGGAAATATGCCCTAGAGGCAATAATAAAATGGTTATTATTATATTTCCCTGTTCCTGGTAATTGTCTTTTATTCATGCTATAATTGTGTTATCCGGAAATCGTAATACATGTGTGAATACATAGACCACAACATGTCCCTAGTAAGCCTCTAGTTGACTAGCTCGTTTATCAATAGATGGTCACGGTTTCCTGCCATGGACATTGGATGTCATTGATAACGGGATCACATCATTGGAGAATGATGTGATGGACAAGACCCAATCTTAAGCATAGCACAAGATCGTGTAGTTCGTTTGCTAGAGCTTTTCCAATGTTAAGTATCATTTCCTTAGACCATGAGATCCTGTAAGTCCCGGATGCCGTAGGAGTGCTTTGGGTGTACCAAACGTCACAACGTAACTGGGTGACTATAAAGGTATACTATAGGTATCTCTGAAAGTGTCTGTTGGGTTGACACGGATCGAGACTGGGATTTGTCACTCCGTATGACGGAGAGGTATCTCTGGGCCCACTCAGTAATGCATCATCATATTGAGCTCAAAGTGACTAAGTGGTTGGTCACGGGATCATGCACTACAGTACGAGTAAACTGACTTGCCGGTAACGAGATTGAACGAGGTATTAGGATACCGGCGGTTGAATCTCAGGCAAGTAACGTACCGATTGACAAAGGGAATTGTATACGGGATTACTTGAATCCTCGACATCGTGGTTCATTCGATGAGATCATCGTGGAACATGTGGGAGCCAACATGGGTATCCAAATCCCGTTGTTGGTTATTGGCCGGAGAGTCATCTCGGTCATGTCTGCATGTCTCCTGAACCCGTAGGGTTTACACACTTCAGGTTCGGTGACACTAGGGTTGTAGAGATACTAGTATGTGGTAACCCGAAAGTTGTTCGGAGTCCCGGATGAGATCCCGGACGTCACGAGGAGTTCCGGAATGGTTCTAAGGTGAAGAATTATATAGAGGAAGTCTAGTTTCAGCCATCGGGAAAGTTTTGGGGGTCACCGGTATTGTACCGGGACCACCGGAAGGGTCCCAGGGGTCCACCGGGTGGGGCCACCTATCCCGGAGGGCCCCATGGGCTGAAGTGGGAAGGGGAACCAGCCCCTGGTGGGCTGGTGCGCCCCCCCTTGGGCCCCCCTGCGCCTAGGGTTGGAAACCCTAGGGGTGGGGGGCAACCCACTTGGCTTGGGGGGCAAGCCACCCCCTTGGCCGCCCCCCCCCCTTGAGATCCCATCTCCAGGGGGCCGGCACCCCCCCCTTGGCCCTATATAAAGAGGGGGGAGGGAGGGCAGCCGCACCTAAGTCCCTGGCGCCTCCCTCTCCCTCTGCAACACCTCTCCCTCTCGTAGAGCTTGGCGAAGCCCTGCCGAGATCGCCGCTGCTTCCACCACCACGCCGTCGTGCTGCTGGATCTCCATCAACCTCTCCCTCCCCCTTGCTGGATCAAGAAGGAGGAGACATCTTCCCCAACGATACGTGTGTTGAACATGGAGGTGCCGTCCGTTCGGCACTAGGATCATCGGTGATTCGGATCACGACGAGTACGACTCCCTCAACCCGTTCTCTTGAACGCTTCCGCACGATCTACAAGGGTATGTAGATGCACTCCTCTATCTCGTTGCTAGATGACTCCATAGATTGATCTTGGTGAAGCATAGAATTTTTTTTATTTTTTGCAACGTTCCCCAACAGTGGCATCATGAGCTAGGTCTATGCGTAGTTTCTATGCACGAGTAGAACACAAACTTGTTGTGGGCATAGATGTTGTCAATTTTCTTGCCACTACTAGTCTTATCTTGCTTCGGCAGCATCGTGGGATGAAGCGTCCCGGACCGACCTTACACGTACGCTTATGTGAGACAGGTTCCACCGACTGACATGCACTAGTTGCATAAGGTGGCTAGCGGGTGTCTGTCTCCCCCACTTTAGTTGGAGCGGATTCGATGAAAAGGGTCCTTATGAAGGGTAAATAGAAATTGTCATATCATGTTGTGGTTTTATGTAGGTAAGAAACGTTCTTGCTAGGAACCTATAGAAGCCACGTAAAAACATGCAACAACAATTAGAGGACGCCTAACTTGTTTTTGCAGCATATGCCTTGTGATGTGATATGGCCAAAAGGATGTGATGAATGAAATATATGTGATGTATGAGATTGATCATGTTCTTGTAATAGGAATCACGACTTGCATGTCGATGAGTATGACAACCGGCAGGAGCCATAGGAGTTGTCTTTATTTTTGTATGACCTGCGTGTCATTGAATAACGCCATGTAAATTACTTTACTTTATTGCTAAACACGTTAGCCATAGAAGTAGAAGTAATCGTTGGCGTGACAACTTCATGAAGACACGATGATGGAGATCATGATGATGGAGATCATGGTGTCATGCCGGTGACGAAGATGATCATGGCGCCCCGAAGATGGAGATCAAAGGAGCAATATGATATTGGCCATATCATGTAACTATTTGATTGCATGTGATGTTTATCATGTTTTGCTTCTTATTTGCTTAGTACGACGGTAGTAAATAAGATGATCCCTTATAATAATTTCAACAAAGTGTTCCCCCCTAACTGTGCGCCGTTGCGAAAGTTCATTGTTTCGAAGCACCACGTGATGATCGGGTGTGATAGATTCTAACGTTCACATACAACGGGTGTAAGACAGATTTACACATGCAAAACACTTAGGTTGACTTGACGAGCCTAGCATGTACAGACATGGCCTCGGAACACAAGAGACCGAAAGGTCGAACATGAGTCGTATGGAAGATATGATCAACATGGAGATGTTCACCGATGATGACTAGTCCGTCTCACGTGATGATCGGACACGGGCTAGTTGAGTCGGATCATGTATCACTTAGATGACTAGAGGGATGTCTAATCTAAGTGGGAGTTCATTAAATAATTTGATTAGATGAACTTAATTATCATGAACTTAGTCTAAAAACCTTTGCAAAATGTCTTGTAGATCAAATGGCCAACGCTCATGTCAACCTCAACTTCAACGCGTTCCTAGAGAAAACCAAGCTGAAAGATGATGGCAGCAACTATTCGGACTGGGTCCGGAACCTGAGGATCATCCTCATAGCTGCCAAGAAAGCATATGTCCTAGAAGGACCGCTAGGTGAAGCACCCATCCCAGAGAACCAAGACGTTATGAACGCTTGGCAGTCACGTGCTGATGATTACTCCCTCGTTCAGTGCGGCATGCTTTACAGCTTAGAACCGGGGCTCCAAAAGCGTTTTGAGCAACACGGAGCATATGAGATGTTCGAAGAGCTGAAAATGGTTTTCCAAGCTCATGCCCGGGTCGAGAGATATGAAGTCTCCGACAAGTTCTACAGTTGTAAGATGGAGGAAAATAGTTCTGTCAGTGAGCACATACTCAAAATGTCTGGGTTGCACAACCGCTTGTCCCAGCTGGAGATTAACCTCCCGGACGAGGCGGTCATTGACAGAATCCTTCAGTCGCTCCCACCTAGCTACAAGAGCTTTGTGATGAACTACAATATGCAGGGGATGGTGAAAACTATTCCTGAAGTATTTTCAATGCTGAAATCAGCAGAGGTGGAAATCAAAAAGGAACATCAAGTGTTGATGGTCAATAAAACCACTAGTTTCAAGAAAGGCAAGGGTAAGAAGAACTTCAAGAAGGACGGCAAGGGAGTTGCCGCGCCCGGTAAGCCAGTTGCCGGGAAGAAGCCAAAGAATGGACCCAAACCTGAGACTGAGTGCTTTTATTGCAAGGGAAAGGGACACTGGAAGCGGAACTGCCCCAAATACTTAGCGGACAAGAAGGCCGGCAACACCAAAGGTATATGTGATATACATGTAATTGATGTGTACCTTACCAGTACTCGTAGTAGCTCCTGGGTATTTGATACCGGTGCGGTTGCTCATATTTGTAACTCAAAGCAGGAGCTGCGGAATAAGCGGAGACTGGCGAAGGACGAGGTGACGATGCGCGTCGGGAATGGTTCCAAGGTCGATGTGATCGCCGTCGGCACGCTACCTCTACATTTACCTACGGGATTAGTTTTAAACCTCAATAATTGTTATTTAGTGCCAGCTTTGAGCATGAACATTGTATCTGGATCTCGTTTAATGCGAGATGGCTACTCATTTAAATCCGAGAATAATGGTTGTTCTATTTATATGAGAGATATGTTTTATGGTCATGCCCCGCTGGTCAATGGTTTATTCTTAATGAATCTCGAATGTGATGTTACACATATTCATAGTGTGAATACCAAAAGATGTAAAGTTGATAACGATAGTCCCACATACTTGTGGCACTGCCGCCTTGGTCACATTGGTGTCAAACACATGAAGAAGCTCCATGCTGATGGACTTTTGGAGTCTCTTGATTACGAATCATTTGACACATGTGAACCATGCCTTATGGGCAAAATGACCAAGACTCCGTTCTTCGGAACAATGGAGCGGGCAACCAACTTATTGGAAATCATACATACTGATGTGTGCGGTCCAATGAGCGTTGAGGCTCGCGGATGATATTGTTATGTTCTCACTCTCACTGACGACTTGAGTAGATATGGGTATGTCTACTTGATGAAACACAAGTCTGAGACCTTTGGAAAGTTCAAGGAATTTCAAAATGAGGTAGAGAATCAACGTGACCGAAAATAAAGTTCTTACGATCAGATCGTGGGGGGGAATACTTAAGTCACGAATTTTGTACGCACTTAAGGAAATGTGGAATCGTTTCACAACTCACGCCACCTGGAACACCTCAGCGTAACGGTGTGTCAGAACATCGTAATTGCACTCTATTGGATATGGTGCGATCTATGATGTCACTCACCGATTTACCGCTATCATTTTGGGGATACGCTCTAGAGACAGCTACATTCACTTTAAATAGGGCACCGTCTAAATCCGTTGAGACGACACCGTATGAATTATGGTTTGGGAAGAAACCTAAGCTGTCGTTTCTAAAAGTTTGGGGATGCGATGCTTATGTCAAGAAACTTCAACCTGAAAAGCTCGAACCCAAGTCGGAAAAATGCGTCTTCATAGGATACCCTAAGGAAACCATTGGGTATACCTTCTACCTCAGATCCGAAGGCAAGATCTTTGTTGCCAAGAACGGGTCCTTTCTGGAGAAAGAGTTTCTCTCGAAAGAAGTAAGTGGGAGGAAAGTGGAACTTGATGAAGTACTACCTCTTGAACCGGAAAGTAGCGCAGCTCAGGAAGATGTTCCTGTGGTGCCTGCACTGACTAGAGAGGAAACTAATGATGATGATCAAGGTACTTCGGATCAAGTTACTACTGAACTTCGTAGGTCCACGAGGACACGTTCCACACCAGAGTGGTATGGCAACCCTGTCCTGGAAGTCATGTTGTTAGACAAGGGTGAACCTTCGAACTATGAAGAAGCAATGGCGGGCCCAGATTCCAACAAATGGCTTGAAGCCATGCAATCCAAGATAGGATCCATGTATGAAAACAAAGTATGGACTTTGACAGACTTGCCCGACGATCGGCGAGCGATAGAAAACAAATGGATCTTTAAGAAGAAGACGGACGCGGATGGTAACGTTACCATCTATAAAGTTCGACTTGTCGCTAAGGGTTATCGACAAGTTCAAGGGGTTGACTACGATGAGACTTTCTCTCCCGTAGCGAAGCTGAAGTCCGTCCGAATCATGTTAGCAATTGTCGCATACTATGATTATGAGATATGGCAAATGGACGTCAAAACGGCATTCCTTAACGGCCATCTTAAGGAAGAACTGTATATGATGCAGCCAAAGGGTTTTGTCGATCCTAAGAATGCTAACAAGGTATGCAAGCTCTAGCGCTCCATCTATGGGCTGGTGCAAGCATCTCGGAGTTGGAACATTCGCTTTAGTGAAATGATCACAGCGTTTGGGTTCATGCAGACTTATGGAGAAGCCTGCGTTTACAAGAAAGTGAGTGGGAGCTCTGTAGCATTTCTCATATTATATGTGGATGACATACTTTTGATGGGAAATGATATAGAACTTTTGGACAGCATTAAGGCCTACTTGAATAAGTGTTTTTCAATGAAGGACTTTGGAGAAGTTGCTTACATATTAGGCATCAAGATCTATAGAGATAGATCGAGACGCCTCATAGGTCTTTCACAAAGCACATACCTTGATAAGATATTGAAGAAGTTCAATATGGATCAGTCCAAGAAGGGGTTCTTGCCTGTGTTGCAAGGTGTGAAATTGAGCTCGGCTCAATGTCCGACCACGGCAGAAGATAGAGAAAAGATGAGTGTCGTCCCCTATGCCTCAGCCATAGGGTCTATCATGTATGCCATGCTGTGTACCAGACCTGATGTAAACCTTGCCGTGAGTTTGGTAGGAAGGTACCAAAGTAATCCCGACATGGAACACTGGACAGCGGTCAAGAATATCCTGAAGTACCTGAAAAGGACTAAGGATATGTTTCTCGTATATGGAGGTGATGAAGAGCTCGTCGTAAAGGGTTACGTCGACGCTAGCTTCGACACAGATCTGGATGACTCTAAGTCACAAACCAGATACGTGTATATTTTGAATGGTGGGGCAGTAAGCTGGTGCAGTTGCAAGCAAAGCGTCGTGGCGGGATCTACATGTGAAGCAGAGTACGTGGCAGCCTCGGAGGCAGCGCATGAAGCAATCTGGGTGAAGGAGTTCATCACCGACCTAGGTGTCATACCCAATGCGTCGGGGCCGATCACACTCTTCTGTGACAACACTGGAGCTATTGCCCTTGCCAAGGAGCCCAGGTTTCACAAGAAGACCAGGCACATCAAGCGTCGCTTCAACTCCATTCGTGAAAATGTTCAAGATGGAGACATAGATATTTGCAAAGTGCATACGGATCTGAATGTCGCAGATCCGTTGACTAAACCTCTTCCGCGAGCAAAACATGATCAACACCAGAACTCTATGGGTGTTCGATTCATCACAATGTAACTAGATTATTGACTCTAGTGCAAGTGGGAGACTGTTGGAAATATGCCCTAGAGGCAATAATAAAATGGTTATTATTATATTTCCTCGTTCATGATAATTGTCTTTTATTCATGCTATAATTGTGTTATCCGGAAATCGTAATACATGTGTGAATACATAGACCACAACATGTCCCTAGTGAGCCTCTAGTTGACTAGCTCGTTTATCAATAGATGGTCACGGTTTCCTGACCATGGACATTGGATGTCATTGATAACGGGATCACATCATTGGAGAATGATGTGATGGACAAGACCCAATCCTAAGCATAGCACAAGATCGTGTAGTTCGTTTGCTAGAGCTTTTCCAATGTCAAGTATCATTTCCTTAGACCATGAGATCGTGTAACTCCCGGATGCCGTAGGAGTGCTTTGGGTGTACCAAACGTCACAACGTAACTGGGTGACTATAAAGGTATACTACAGGTATCTCCGAAAGTGTCTGTTGGGTTGACACGGATCGAGACTGGGATTTGTCACTCCGTATGACGGAGAGGTATCTCTGGGCCCACTCGGTAATGCATCATCATATTAAGCTCAAAGTGACTAAGTGGTTGGTCATGGGATCATGCATTACGGTACGAGTAAAGTGACTTGCCGGTAACGAGATTGAACGAGGTATTAGGATACCGGCGATCGAATCTCGGGCAAGTAACGTACCGATTGACAAAGGGAATTGTATACGGGATTACTTGAATCCTCGACATCGTGGTTCATTCAATGAGATCATCGTGGAACATGTGGGAGCCAACATGGGTATCCAGATCCCGCTGTTGGTTATTGGCCGGAGAGTCGTCTCGGTCATGTCTGCATGTCTCCCGAACCCGTAGGGTCTACACACTTAAGGTTCGGTGACGCTAGGGTTGTAGAGATACTAGTATGCGGTAACCCGAAAGTTGTTCGGGTCCCAGATGAGATCCTGGACGTCACGAGGAGTTCCGGAATGGTCCGGAGGTGAAGAATTATATAGAGGAAGTCTAGTTTCGGCCATCGGGAAAGTTTCGAGGGTCACCGGTATTGTACCGGGACCACCGGAAGGGTCCCGGGGGTCCACCGGGTGGGGCCACCTATCCTGGAGGGCCCCACGGGCTGAAGTGGGAAGGGGAACCAGCCCCTGGTGGGCTGGTGTGCCCCCCCTTGGGCCCCCCCTTAGGCCCCCCTGCGCCTAGGGTTGGAAACCCTAGGGGTGGGGGGCAACCCACCTAGCACCCCCTTGGCCCCCCCCCCTTGAGATCCCATCTCCAGGGGGCCACCCTCCCCCCCTTGAGATCCCATCTCAAGGCCCCCCCCTTGGCCTTATATAAAGAGGGGGGGAGGGGGGCAGCTGCACCTAAGTCCCTGGCGCCTCCCTCTCCCTCTGCAACACCTCTCCCTCTCGTAGAGCTTGGCGAAGCCCTGCCGAGATCGCCGCTGCTTCCACCACCACACCGTCATGCTACTGAATCTCCATCAACCTCTCCCTCCCCCTTGCTGGATCAAGAAGGAGGAGACGTCTTCCCCAACCGTACGTGTGTTGAACGCAGAGGTGCCGTCCGTTCGGCACTAGGATCATCGGTGATTTGGATCACGACGAGTATGACTCCCTCAACCCCGTTCTCTTGAACGCTTCCGCGTGATCTACAAGGGTATGTAGATGCACTCCTCTATCTCGTTGCTAGATGACTCCATAGATTGATCTTGGTGAAGCGTAGAAAATTTTTATTTTCTGCAACGTTCCCCAACAGCTACACCCCTTCTAACCCCAACCCCAGCAGATAGTAGCCTAGTTCCCGTTGACACATCACCGTCTCCACCATAGAGCACACAAACACGATTAGTTAGTAAGGCAACTGCAGTGCTCAAAGCACGAGGACCACCACTCTGAACCCCAAGTCAACGCATAAAGCAGAAGAAGAATTGTTCTCAGATCAGGTTCCGTAGCTATGGTTCATACTACTTTGCTCTTGCATCACTGTATTTACTCATACCAACTAATTTCAAATTTAAAGGATGCAATTGAGACTCCAATGGCGCAACAGGTATGTTTTAAACCTGTTTCTTTAACGTGTTTGCTGTTGTAACTTGCTCTATGTTGATTTCAGTTTCAATTGAATAAACAGTTATGTTATCATGCCATGCACATTACAAGTGTTGTTATTGCTGTGTAGTTTCCCACACTTATATTCTGTCTATGCTGCTTTGTCTTAAATAGATATGATTCGAACTGTATCTATCTTGATTTGGCAACATAAACTAGAATGATATAGACCATACAGTGACCATACTACATAGATATATGTTTGTTTCATGCTATTATCCTGTCCACCTTACTACTAAACTGGTTTACCAAAATGAGTTTCATATACTACATTGTAAACCTGTGATATGTATGTTTGTTTCTCTTTTAGAACGCGGATAAAATATTGGAGAAGAGTACCCTGTTATGCAATGGTAAAGGAAGTAATGCAGATAAGGTTCAAGATAGTGAGACATCCCTGTTGGTCTCCAAGAAAGCTGATAAAAACTATATTGAAGACACTGAGACAACCCCAAAGTCCTGTCTTGATGTAGTGTTCGAGTTACTGGCTACTACTGTTGGCACCAGCTCTTCGAACTCGTTACCTGAATCAGTTCGGCTTCTTGAGTCTCAACTTCAAGTTGAAAGACATCGATCAGATGTTATGCGACAGGAAGCCGAAGGACTGAGGAAGTCCCTGCAAAATTCAGATGCATACTTTCTGGTGCAACAGCAAGTGCTGGAGGATTTAAGCGCCAAACAAGAGAAAGTTAATAAGCTTGCTAAGCATCTTGCCAGCATTATGGGTACCCATGATATTGTTTCTTGAGCTCTTCTGAAGTGGTTTTAGTTCTGGACTTGTTTTGCTGCGGCGTTTATATGCTGTTGTGTTCCCTATATTTGCACTGGTTGTGAACTTTGATGCCCAGTGGATGTAATATGTGCAATAGCCATGATAGCCTAGCGTAAGTTGCTTGCTTATTTATTTCCTTATTGTCTTGTTTATTCCTTTGCTTGTAGTCAGTGCAGTTCTTTTAACGTGGTTTGCTAGTGGCCGCAATAACCTATTTTTTAAAACTAGGCCACAATAACCATGGGCTACATATTTACTGTCGTTACCATTTCCCTCCTACAGGCCGTAGAAACAATGGGCCTTCTACGGGTCATAGAAACAATGGGCCTTATACGGGTCGTAGACACAATGGGCCTTCTACGGGCCGTATCATCAATGGGCCTTCTACGGGTTGTATGATCGGTTGGCCAAATATGGGCCAATAACAGACCGCATTATGGCCGTAAACGGGCTAGAGTTGGAATGGTCTGTTCATGGGCCGACCATAACGGGTCGTCATTAATCAGCTGTATTTGATGACGCTATGAAAACGGCCCAACGTATTAACGGGCCACAAATGGGACGACTGTAACCTCGGGCTGAATTTAGCCCACAAGCAGAACATGATAGTAACGGGCCGCAAGTAAACGAATGCTGGAAATGAGCCCAAGAATAAATGGGCTATGAGGAGACCGAAAGATAACATGGGCTAGAAATGGCCCAACGGAATAACAGGCCATTAATGGGTATAGAGTGATACACTGTTCATTACGGGCCAGTTTCACCACGAGCCGTTAATGGGTATAAAGTGATACATTGTTCATTACGGGCCAGTTTCACCACGAGATGTTAATGGGCCAAGAGTTACAAAGGGCCTCATATGGTCCGAAAGACATCATGGGCCATACATGGGCCAGAAGTGAAAACGGGCTAGAATCATACTGGATGGCCCAAATGACGCTACTGGGCCTAATTCGGATAGGGCGTAACGGGCCCTGGGTTAGCGGGTTGTAAATGGGCTATATGCGAATAGGGCTTTAATAGGCTTTCCATGGGCCGGCCCGCCACCTTTTGACCAAGTCAAACGGGCCGGCCTTTTCACAGGAATGGGCCTCTGTTGGGTCATGCCACGTGTCGACGTATCATAGGCACCTTCTGTCCAATGAGTGGGTGACATCTGTCCCAACGGTGAGCCGACACGTGTTTCCTCCAGCCAATGATGATTTTACACGTGGAAAATCCTGATTGGTCGGGGCTGTTAACGGGTTATCAGATCCAAAACCGGACTTGATAGATTAACGACATTCCGTTATGGTGGATACCACGTGTCGGTCACCCTTGACGAAAGCATTTCTGTGACGCGCGATTTATCGTCATGGAAGTGGACACTTCCGTGATGATAATTTTGGTAATGTCATGGAACACTTCTACGACAGCACAGGTATGACTATCTTGATTCTGTCATAAAATCGTCATGGATGTACATGCATGACAGAAAACGCGACCTACTGTGACAAACACGTATCATCACGGAAGTGTATTTTTTTGTAGTGAGGTGGACGGGTGAGCTGTAGCACCGGACCTTTTCTTGGGCGCCATGGATGATGGACCATTGATGGAGAAGATGATGAAGAAGATGACGCACTGCTTACACCCTTGGGTTCGCACAAGCGCTCCCCCTACCTGGCGTGCCAAAGATGTCGTGGTTCAACATGGCCACCTATGGGACCATTGGCCCCTTTGTGGTTCGGCAAGGGGGAAGGGCGTTTTGCACAAAGAGAGGAGACCGTAGAGCAGCATGGCAGCGATGACACAAGCACTTTTTACCTAGGTTCGGGCTGCCACGAGGCATAAACCCTACTCTAGCTTTGGTGGATTGATGAATGGACCATGGTGGAGACGTAGCGCTCTAGCCCGGCAAGGTCGCCTTGGGACAAGAGCAGCTACGCGCGTATGAGCGTACAAGGGTCTGAATCCTTTCTAAGGTAGCCTCGGCCCTCCTTTTATAGATCAAGGGGTTACCATAATGGCAAAACAGTCATTATCCAGTGATTAGATAACCACAGTGCTACCATACCTAACTCTGCAGACATGACAAGGTGCATTAAATGCACCACTTAGTGTCACATCGTGGGGGTAGTCCGGCAAGCCTTGTCGTGCTATTTATCCACCTTCTTGCCTGCCTGCGTGACACGCCCTTGGATGGCTGTCATTTGGTGGTGATCTTCCTCAGAAATGGCTACCACGTGCTAAAAATAGCCACCTAATCACCAGGGGGCTCGACACCGCACCGATAAGTCACTTGCGTCGCTGTGAGGTGGAGCGGTGGCGTCTTGGCTTGGTAATCCGCCCTCGGCATCCCTGGCAAGCTTGCCGAGGGAGTCTTGAGACTTGTCTTCGGGGTGACATCGACCCTGCCAGGCTCGCCTGCGCGGCAAGGGAGGTTTCTTCTTAGTGACATCTTGCTTATTTGGCTTGTCTTGGTCTTCTTGATCCGCCCTTTGATTTCTCAAAGAGTTTTCTCTTCTGCTTGGCCTTGTCTTGGATGTTGTAACTTTGCCCTTGAGCCTGTGTACAGTCCGGGCAACGCACACCAGGGTTTGTTGCACCGACAATATAGTACGCGTTGAAGAGGGTGGCTGGGGCAATACAACGCGTCATATAGGACACTCACTCGTGTGCGATGCTTCCATCCATGGGCCCACGAGGTTGTCCTCCATCACTTTGACCCAGCAAGAAGGTTTTTTTTGGGTTGTGTTGCGGTAGGAGTATATAGTACGCGTCGAAGAGGGGAGGAGGGGGCCGGGGCAGCACATACTACACACACGTCATGAATCAATCTCGCTCCATGTGGGGACTTTTCGGTTTGCGAGGCAGGTGCCGCAAAGAAGTTGTGCATATTGGGTATTAAAAATCAACAACACATTGGGCCACGTGCACACAATGGTTGTCACTCATTCGCTTGCGACTCTTCCCTCCATGGGCCCGCGAGGTCGTGATCCATATAATATATGACACAACGAGAAAGGTAATTTAACGAACAAGGAGGATTATTTTTGGGTTGTGTTATGGTACGTAGGAGTATATATTATGCGTCAAAGAGGGGAGGGGAAACATGTATATACTATGTGTCATGAACCTCAGTTCATGTGGGGGACTTAAAGGTTTCCGAGGTATGTGCCACATCAAAGTTCTGCATATATATTAGGTACTCAAACATCACAACCACACATCTCCATAAATGTGTTTGGCCCACAGGCAAGCGACGGAGGTTGTCCTCTAGCACTCACTCACGGGGTTATCGGCGAGATGCTTCTTTCATCTCTGTGTGCCCGCTTGGTCAATCACTTTGACCACAACAATAGAGGTTAATTTGACTTATAATTAGGAGGGGATTAAATTTTGGTTCATCTTATATGGTTTGGTACATGCAACTATACTTCGTGCGCATGTGTACGCACGAATCCCTCCCACCGGGTCGAAGTGGGGGGGGGGGGCGAGCACGCGACGCATCATGAACAAAATCTGTGTGGGGACTGTGCGGTTTTCGATGCATGCATGCGCCACATCAAAGTGTTGTGCTTTTGGTATTCAAACATATATGCATGCATCACGCATGTCCATACATATGTTTGGGGCACATACATGCAGTGGTTGTCTTTGGACACTCTCCCTCACTTGGTTACCATTGACAGCCTATATATTCGTGGGCCCGCATGGACATCCATCACTTTGACCAACAACGCAAGAGAGGTTACCAGTGGATTCTTCTTCTCTTGGTTCGCGTTATCATACAGTCATATGTCGATCATGGTGAGATTCGAGACCTAAGCTCGAAGCTCGCATACACATGAATCCCTATATATATAGTATACTACGCATCATGAACCCTTGCTCCGTGTGGGGACTTTCCGGTTCCAAAAGCACGCTGCCACACCAAAATTGTGCATTGGGTATATTCAAACACCACATGACACTTCATACATATGTTTGGGCCACATGCACGCAATGGTTGTCTTCAGGCACTCCCTCGCGTGGTTATCGGTGACAAGCTAGCCTATTTTGTGGGGCCACGTGTGGAACGTCAATGCATGACTTTGACCCAACAAACCAGAGAGGTTATACGACCAAGGTGGTGATTCTTCTTGGTCAGTCTTACAATACGCCTTGGTGAGATGCCCCCTCCCACCGACTCAAAGTGTGTGGGGGAACAGTACTACTTCGTACTAGATGAACCTCCGTGGGGTCAGGGATGCCCGGTTAATTTGCAATGCACATGTGCCACATCAAATTTGTGATTTGGTTATTTAAATATCATACCACATCGTTTTCCCACACACACACACACACACACATTGAGCCACCCGCAAGTGTGGTTTGTATGTGGTCGCAACCATCTAACACCAGAAAAACACATATGTGGGCCCGCACACGGTCCACATTTGATCAGAAGCAAAGGGGGGAGGGGTGACCATGTTGCACTCCTTTCGGTTTTGTGTTATGGTGCGGTGAGATGTCAGACCTAGCTATTTGGGGGAATTCGTTCAAAGCTAGGATTCCCCTCCAGGCAACACGAAGTGTGTGTGTGTGTGTGTGTGTGTGTGTGTGTGTGTGTGTTTGTGGGGGCGGGGGGGGCTAGCAATAATAACATGTGCTTTGTGCGATAAGTGCCACATCAAAGTTGTGCATTGGGTATTTGAACCTCAAACCACCCTTTTCATACATATATTTGGCCCACATGCAAGTGTGTTCTTGTTCTGACCCTTTCCTACGTTTTTTGGCCAAATTTATAAACAGCAGACGAGTCGGACGCAGCAACCATCTGCGATCGGGTACTAAACAAACATAGTTCCCTAGGACTACGTGTGTGACGCGCCCCTGCCCCTATCACCCACATGATCACAGTGATTGGGCTCCACGAGGCTTCCCTCCCCCTCGCGAAAATATCTACTCCCTCGCAATCTCAAAAATATCTACCCGCGTAGATCGCCTTTTTGTTTGATTGCACACAATTAGTATGTCTGAACCATGTGTGATGTCTGTTACTCCCGCTCTGCTTCAATCAGTAGATCCAAAATTTCAGTAGCCCCGACATTTTACTCCCGTCTGCATCCCTTGCAATATCAAAAATATCTGCTCGACTGGAGTATTTTTCTGTTTGATAGCACATGATTATTATGTTTTAACCGTGTGTGATGTTCATTACTCCCACCCCGCTCTGCTTCAATCCCTTGATCCAAATTTTCGGTAGCCCCGCCATTTTACTCCTGCCTAGTAAATCTTTCAGTATCCGCGACATTTCCTCAAACACCACTTTGGACCACCTCCAGACACACATCCCAAATCCTTTGATCACCCCAAATCCCCCGCTCATACACATAGACAACACCCCTCCCTCGCTCCAAACCAAGCTAGGTCACCATCGTCGTTGCGCCACCTTCATCGTCAACCTCTGCCGGTCTGCCCATGCAGTTTACCCACCGATATACATACCCTCGCCGCCTTGAGTTTCTAGATGACGCCTGTGAAACGCCCCCTTTCCTAAAGATCCCCATCCCCACCCCCTCCCTCACTCTAGAGCGTTGCATCCTAAGCCCGACTATGCTTCCCGAGGAGCTCGAGGAGCGAATGGCCCAAAAGAGCTTTACCACGGCCTCTTCGCCCGACGTCGGCGAGGTGGCCGCCAAGGAAGCTGACGATGATGAGTGGACCTGGATTGAGCCTTTCAATCAGTGGACTAGAGTATACTGGCATGTCGCAGACACCAACTACGACATCGAGGTCGTCGACACCGATGGATTGACGCCGGTTATGTCACAAGTTAAGTTGCCCAGATACGTCTCCAACGTATCTATAATTTTTGATTGTTCCATGCTATTATATTATCTGTTTTGGATGTTTAATGGGATTTAATATGCTCTTTTATATTATTATTGGGACTAATCTTTTAACCGGGGGCCCAGTGTCAGCTTCTTTTTTTTCTATTTTAGAGTTTTGGAGAAAAGGAATACCAAACGGAGTCCAAATGGAATGAAACCTTTGCGATGATCTTTCTTGGACCGAAAGCAAACTAGAAGACTTGGAGAAGAAGTCAGTGACGCAACAGGAGTCCACATTGCAGGAGGGCGCGCCCCCCACACTCATGGGCCCCTCGTAGCTCCACCGACCTAGTTCTCTCGCCTATATATACTCTTATACCCTGAAAACATCAGGGGGAGCCACGAAACCAATTTTCCACCACCGCAACCTTCTGTACCCGTGAGATCCCATCTTGGGGCCTTTTTCGGCGATCTTCCGGAGGGGGAATCGATCATGGAGGGCTTCTACATCAACACCATTACCTCTCCGATGAAGCATGGGTAGTTTACCACAGACCTTCGGGTCCATAGTTATTCGCTAGATGGCTTCTTCTCTCTCTTTGATTCTCAATACAAAGTTCTCCTCGATGTTCTTGGAGATCTATTCGATGTAATATTCCTTTGCGGTGTGTTTGCCGATGAATTGCGGATTTATGATCAAGATTATCTATGAATATTATTTGGTTCTTCTCTGAATTCTTGTATGCATGATTTGATATCTTTGCAAGTCTCTTTGAATAATCAGTTTAGTTTGGCCTACTAGATTGATATTTCTTTCCATGAGAGAAGTGCTTAGCTTTGGGTTCAATCTTGCGGTGTCCTTTCCTAGTGACAGTAGGGGCAGCAAGGGACGTATTGTATTGTTTCCATCGAGGATAAAAAGTTGGGGTTTTCATCATATTGCTTGAGTTAATTCCTCTACATCATGTCATCTTACTTAATGCGTTACTTCGTTCTTATGAACTTAATACTCTAGATGCATGTTGGATAGCGGTTGATGTGTGGATTAATAGTAGTAGATGCAGGCAGGAGTCGGTCTACTTGACACGAACGTGATGCCTATGTTCATGATCATTGCCTTAGATGTCATCATAATTATGCACTTTTTTATCAATTGCTCGGCAGTAATTTGTTCACCCACCGTAAAACATGCTATCTCGAGAGAAGCCACTAGTGAAACCTATGGCCCCCGGGTCTCTTTTCCATATTATTGAATCTCGTTTGCATCTTACTAGTTTCCGATCTATTATTTTGCAACCTTTACTTTCCAATCTATACATCAAAATTACCAAAAATATTAATTTATTATCTCTATCAGATCTCACTTTTGCGAGTGACCGTGAAGGGATTGACAACCCCTTTATCGCGTTAGTTGCAAGTTCTTGATTGTTTGTGCAGGTATTCGGTGACTTGTGCGTCGTCTCCTACTGGATTGATACCTTGGTTCTCAAAATTGAGGGAAATACTTACGCTACTTTGATGCATCACCCTTTCCTCTTTAAGGGAAAACCAAGGCAAGCTCAAGAAGTAGCACCCACCCCCAATCCTTTGGGTTCGACAGCCGTCGATCTCATCGATGGCCCTGCCGCTGATCTCCTGCGGCTCGTTATGAAAAATTTGCCATCCTTCATCGCCATGGAGACCCTTTTGTAATTCTGAAGGACACATTGTGCAATGCTGGCTTGGGATCCTCAGCTGGCAAGTCAGACCTCATCGACAGCGACCATGAGGAGGAGCCAATCTGTGACAAGTGAGGAAACCCATGATTTGTTTTCTCGAACCCCTTTTGTAGTGAGAACATGTGCGGTATTTATTGCTATATTTGGTAGTTTGCATTACGCCTTGTTTATTTCTATAGTTTATCGTTGTTCGGTTCTTTGTAGTTAGCATATGTCCAGTTTCAATTGCCTTCTTTGGTTGTTCGTAGTATGCCTTGTTTATTTCAGCTATTAACAGTGCGATGTTCTATATGTGCTAGTATGAACTATGCAATTCAATTTCATCAATACCAATTTTAACAGTAACTCTATGAATGACTATATTTGATTGTTGTTAAGCATGTTATACTCCCTCTGAATCTTTTTAGTTCACATATAAGATTTGTCTAAAGTCAAGCCTCGTAAAGTTTGACCAACTTTAGAGAACAAAATACCAACATTCACAATATGAAATAAATATCAGTACATGTGTCATGAATTAAATTTTCATATTGTATAACTTTAGCTAGTAGATGTTTATATTTTTTTCACATAAATAAGTCAAACTTTATGAAGTTTGACTTAGTCAATTCTTATATGCAGAGTAAAAAAGGACCACAGGGAGTATCTAACACGCTTTTCCATTTGATTTAACAATGGGACTGTTTACTCTAACTTAGCTAGAGATTAGAGTTAGTTTCTAGCTCATGACAGTTAAAAGGAAGAGAGAGAGAGAGAGAGAGAGAGAGAGAGAGATTGTGTGGGGTAGTTGTTTTGGGTGGGTTAGACGCAACTAGCTCAAACTAGCCCTCATGTTTGGGTACTTTAGGGCTATTTGAGCCCAAACTAGCTCAAACTAACTCTAGCCCATGGATCCAAATAGGGCCAATAACTAGTGTACTTAGACCTGCACAATACAAGTTTGAATGACTATGTTTGCTTGTTTTTAAATATTAGGCCTCTTGCAGTTAATAACACACCTTTCCACTTCTTATTTTTAAATATTAGATTTTTAACAATTTGGTCTTGCACATGTAGGTCCTGCTATTAGAGGTTTTGACCCACTGTTTGACCCTTTTTGCATATGTGGAAATGAGTTGTCCATGAATATCAGTCAAGTCAAGAAACTCAGAAAGATTGTTATGATAAAGAAATTAGCTACAAAAACAACAAGATCTTTATCTGCACAATGAAGAAAACACCAGTTCACTACGGGATGGTACTAATTGTTATACCTTGTCCTTTTAATTCCTTTGCGCCATTTCAAATCTAGAGAAGATATTTATGCATATCCTTTTTTCAGGCCTTTCCTTTCCAAAGCAGTTCACTGATGATTACCTCTCAAACCACATGTATGGTCAGGAGGCGAGGAAGGTATTCACACAACACCCACAGTTCAATATGAAGTCTTCATGAAGAGGATGAAGGATGGACATGCACTGGCCTAAAGTTGCAAAGACCTTCAACATCAATCAAGGCTCAATATTCACCTTCCGCTTTAGCAGTTTTCCAGATGAGATCCATCTGTCTATGTACCATCTATGATGCTAATTTTGAAAGCTTATAGATGTTGCATGTGAAACTTGGTGCTAGTGCAGTTGTGTAATGGGGTAGCTGAGTGCCGAAGCTATATGATGTTGTACTCTGACATATTTCAATTATGAAATCATGCTTCCTTAATATGAAAATGAAATATATTGTGTGGTTAATATGAAATGTCAGTTAGATTAATAAATGGATTATTAATAATAGGGTAATTAGCCTGCTAACGGCCAATTAGCCTGCTAATTGGGTTTTTCTACCGCAAACGGTTATTGAGAAAACACCGTGGGTGTTGACCTCAGGCAACGCACACAGTTTCTAGGAATAAACCATGTTGGATCAATAAACAATCACACACGACATCCTCTTGAAAACTATTTGCATTACGCCACCTTGCGCAAACGTTTACCACATAAAAAGTGTGTGTGATGGATAACCTTTGCCACACAGTTTCTTCTATGCACCATGTGTTATGAATTCAATAACGCAAACAATAAAATTGTTAATATCATGTGCAATGGCAACGCTATCACAAACGGTTTTGGGGGAAATTGTGTGTGATGTGCCTGCGAATGGAAATGTTTTCCTTGGAGTGACTTTGCGGGATGTATATACGAACGGAAACGTACTTCTTGGATTAACTGTGTGGGATGTACAAACTAACGGAAACATATTCCTTGGATTGACCGTGTGGAATGTACATACGAACGGAAACATTTAGCTGGGACTGACTGTGTGGGTTGTACTTACGACCGGAAACGATTTGGCATGTATAATTGTATTTTTTGAGCACAACTATACATATAACCGTATTTGATCAATCGCTCGTCGCACACGACATTTTGACGAGCATGTGTGCCAGGAGGGCCTATCCCTGACGGTTTATAGGTCATGTGGGAAGGACCCCCCTATCGCAGTCACTCACTTGGTGACGGTTCAGAACGTCATCGCGGAAAGAGGTTGAAAACTGTTTGTATAGCACCTCATTGTACCAGTGACATCTCACACAGGGGTTCGATCGGCTTCAGTAAGCAGCAGCAACTAGCGATCAATCGCTCGACTTTAGTTAGCAGTAGTAGAGAAGAAATCACTCGGGTTCAGTCAGCAATGAAGGAATCTCTCTGGTTCAGTTAACAACCAAGAGATAGATCGCTCGGGTTTAGTGACGTAGCTAGTGCAATTGTTCGAGTTCAGTAAGAGAACGCCTCGCTCGGTTTTAGATAGCCAATGCCTCGCACACACGTGCGTATGAGAGAAACGCGCAAACCACAGTGCATCGCTCGACCCCGACCACCCACTGTAACCGAGAACTCCCCGATATTTTCCTCGCCCTTGCTTCTACCATGATTTTTTCCGTCATGGACGGCCCAAAGAATGTCATGCAGGTGCGTGTCCAGATCACCCAGGGCGAAAAGCCCAATTTCTGTCATGATTTTTTGTCATAGAAGTAGGAGCCCACCACATCTATAATGATATGTGTTTTTGTCACAGTTATCGTCATAGAAGTGTCATAGGCATGACAGAAAAAAATCGTTCGGGTCGTAATGTCATGGATGTGTCTTCTTTTGTAGTGATACCCCATATTTGTTAGTTCGGTCAGGGGCTAAAACACCAAGTCAATCAACACTAAAAGGCAGGCAAGGAAAGTGTGAACACTGGAGGGTTTATACGGGTTCAGGCTGCCATCTTGGCATAAAACCCTACGTCTTGTTGGCATTGCATATAAACTTGGGAGTACAAGTGCTTGGGTGTACAAAAAGAGGTTTCCGGAGTGAGAAAAGTGGTGGTTGGGGTACTAACTAGAGTGTCTGATCACTCCTATCTCTATCTCTTCCTTCTCTCTTCTAATAATCCCTGAGCGTGGAAGTGGAGTGGTAGGTGTGTGTAGTGTTGCTTATCCTCCATTCGACCATGGCCCTCCCGTTATATTGATCCGGGGGCACCACACTTGGTTTGCTTAATAAATACAAAGTAATGTACAAAGAGATATTCGGTCCATCTAGTGCACTTGCTTCTACCGAGCGGTCAGTAGATAACCTGACACTATGTTGTGTTAGGTACTTGAGTGTCTTTCCCAACGTGATGCGCGCACCGCCCTTCTGCTTCTTTACTGCACGTCGGCGTCCTGTCTTGTCTCGTGCCCCTCGGGTCGTCGTGATGATGGCCCTAGACACAGCCCTGCGCTGGGCTACTCTGGCCAGGCATTTAATGCCTGGTCGGTGGAGTGCACCGCAAGGCCAGCTCCTCTGGTCAACATGTATCATGTCAGATCGGGGAGGCAACCCCCGAATGCATCATGGTTGACGTCATGGCCCTCCTCAGGGATCTTCTATGGTTGTTTCTCCTTTTCTTAATACATGCATATTAATTTCTCTGAGTTCCTCTTTTTACCATGGTGCCATAATTTACATTTTAGGGTATTTCTAAATAGGTTTATAGCCGAGCGGGCGCGTATCCACAACATATCGAGCATACCCCATGTTTTAGTGTTCCATCAAATACCCCTGCGACCAAACACATCAGTCACATGCTTGCAAGCTACTTAGGATGTTGTATTATCGAGAGGGCCCAGAGATATCTCTCCATCACATCAAGTGACAAATCCCAGTCTTGATCCATGCAACCCAACCAGTACCATCCAAGATACCTAGAGAGCTCCTTTATCATCACCCAATTATGAAGTGACGGTTGATGCCCACAAAGCATTCTTCCTATACTAGGGAGTGGCATGATCTCATGGTCTAAGGAACAACTACTTGACATTAAGAAAGTTGTGGCAATTTAAACTTAGTGACACGATCATATGCTAAGCTTATGATTGGGTCTATCCATTGATACGTCTCCATCGTATCTATGCTTTTTGATTGTTTCATGCCAATATTATACAACTTTCACATGCTTTTGACAACATTTTATATGATTTATTGGACTAACCTATTGATCAAGTACCCAGTGCTTGTTCCTGTTTGTTGCGTGTTTTTTGTTTCACAGAATATCCGTAACAAACAAAGTCCAAAGACGATAAAAAATTATGAAGAATTATTTTGGAATACGTGTGATTTTTGGGAGGTGGAATCAACACTAACGGAGGCCCACAGCCTCCACAACCCATCAGGGCGCACCGGGCACCGCCTGGCGCACCCAAGTGTCTTGTGTCCTCTGTGTAAGTTGGTTGGAGCCCTTCTTCGGGCGCAAGAAAGATAATTTATGGAAAAAATCGTGTAAAAATTTCAGCACAAATAGAGTTACGGATCTCTAGGAATTTAAGAAACGGTGAAGGGCCAAAAAACAGGGATGCGAAACAGAAGAGAATAGAGAGGGAGATCCAATCTCGGAGGGGCTCCCGCCCCTTCACCACCATGGAGTCCATGGACTAGAGGGGGAACTCTCCTCCCATCTAGGGGGGAGTCCAAGTAAGAAGAAGAAGGAGGGGGCTCTCCCCTCCTCTCTCCTGGTGGCGTCGGAGTGCCGCCGGGGCAAGGATCATGACAGCGACCTACATCAACAATCTTGCTACCGTCAACACCAATTTTCTCCCCCTCTATGCAGCAGTGTAACACCTCTTCTCCTCACTCTAATCTCTACTTAAACATGGTGCTCCATGCTATATATTATTTCCCAATGATATGTGGTTATGCTATGATGTTTGAGTAGATCCGTTTTGTCCTATGGGCTAATTGATGAGCATGGTTGGTTTGAGTGTATATTTTACTATGGTGCTATCCTACGGTGCCCTCCGTCTCGCACAAACGTGGGGGGTCCCCGATGTAGGGTGTTGCAATTCGTTCATAATTATCTTATTGTCGGTTGCCAGAGTGACAAAAGCCTGAACATGGATAAGTGGGTTATTGCATATGGGAGTAAAGAGGACTTGATACTTAATGTTATGGTTGGTTTTTACGACCTTAATGATCTTTAGTAGTTGCAGATGCTTGCTAGAGTTCCAACCATAAGTGCATATGATCCAAGTAGAGAAAGTATGTTAGCTCATGCCTCTCCCTCATGTAAAATTTCAAGAATGATTACCGGTCTAGTTATCAATTGCCTAGGGACAAATGACTTTCTTGTTGACAAAAGCTATCTACTTTTATTGTCTTGCAATTTATTTGTAGTTTTATTCTTGCAAAGTACTCGTAGTTTTATTTTTGCAAAATAGTTTCATACTTGTTTTCGGTAGGGAAAACATCAAGTGTTCATAGAGTTGTATCGGTGGTCGATAGAACTTGAGGGAATACTCGTTCTACCTTTAGCTCCTCGTTGGGTTCGACTCTCTTATTTATCGAAAAAGCTACAAACGATCCCCTATACTTGTGGGTTATCAAGACCTTTTTCTGGCGCCGTTGTCGGGTTGAATATTCTCGTGTGTTGAATATCCTCGTGTGTGCTTGTTTGCTTTATCACTAAGTAGTTTTTTATTTTCTGTTATAAGTTGTTCTCTATATTTAGCTATGGATATGCACTGGTACGCATAGGTGCTATACAAACGGTTTTAAACCCCTTTCCGCGACGGCATTTGGAATCGTTGCCAAGTGAGTGTGGGCGATAGGGGGGTCCTTCCCACACGACCCAGAAACCGTTGAGGATATTCCCTCCTAGCACACACACTCGGCAAAATGCGGTCGTGTGCGACCGGCAAGCGAGCAAATACGGTATACATACAGTAGTGCTAAAAAACAATTATACATGCGAAATCATTTCCGGTCGTAAGTACATCCCACACAGTCAGCCCCCGCTAAACGTTTCCGTTCGTATGTACATTCCACATAATCCATCCAATCCGTTAGTATGTACATCCCACATAGTTAATCCAAGAAGTACCAAACGTTTGCGATGCGCACAACATCACAAAAAGTCAATAATTAGCGTGTGTGATAAGGTGACTATCACAAACATTTAATAAGAAAGAACTGTGTGCGATGCTGTTGTTAATCGCACACGTTTTTTCTTGGCTGATCGTGTGTGCAGTGGAGATTGATCGCACACATTTTTTCCTTGCTGATCGTGTGTGCGGTGGAGATTGATCGCACACGTAGTGGATCCTAGAAACGTGTCTGATTTCCACATCTATCGCAGACGTTTCGCTTTTGCAAACCATGTGCAGTGTAATCTCTAATTAACCCTAGTTAATCCCTAATTTAAAAATCACCTTTTTGAATTTGAAAGTAGGCAATCACTTATTTCACATCCAACCAGGTTTATTACAAATATAGGTTCAACCACGAAT
Organism: Triticum aestivum; assembly: GCF_018294505.1. Taxonomy (NCBI): domain Eukaryota; kingdom Viridiplantae; phylum Streptophyta; class Magnoliopsida; order Poales; family Poaceae; genus Triticum; species Triticum aestivum. The sequence continues at coordinate 351,698,091 of NC_057804.1, read as the reverse complement.
GCATAATTCGATGCACCAGTACATATACTGAAAACTACAGAAGCACCAAGTAAAGAATGATGAACCATAGTTGTACTAAAGACTGTAAAGAGAGAGACGAAAGACATTCTGGTTGCTGGAGAAGCTGAAGCGGAATGCCCATATTGTGCCCTCCTCCATGTGTAATGCGCACGACTCTAGGCCAACCCCTTGTGATGGCTACCCGTCCATCCTTCACTGTCTTCACTAAGACTTCTCGATGCTCATTGTAGTCTAGATGAAATACTTTAACCTTCATTGCGTGTCCACCAATCATGTACTTTGCGAGGTAATCTTGAGTGAAATGCTTTGGGAACCACTGTGAACGAAAAAGATTCAGATATTGTTGTCTAACAACTCATTATGGGCAGTAAAAAGAGAAGGCTACAGAGTTTGTAGTTACCATCCTATAGCTCACCTTTGTGTTGGATAGAGCATAAACAAATAATTTGCTTGCCACCATTCGTACTTTTTGCTAATAATCCTTATCAGTTTCCTCACTTGATGCTTGTTCATGAATATCTCATTGCCCCATACGCAAAAAGGGTCGATGCATGGATCCTTGCCAAGGGCATATGTACCTACAAACAACAAGTCAATATTAGAAGCTAACAAGTGTCCAGGCCTGGATCTATATGCACTACATTATGGAACGATGGGGGAGTACAAAGGGATGAAGCTAACCTCGGCGGAAAATGGTGGCCACACCCATTGTTGTCCTGCATAAGTAGTGGAAAGGCATGATAAGTACGGCAACCTTAACATCAAACAAATATAGCAAAGGTAAACAATATCATCTCCAAATGATAGCTTGAATGTGTTGGTTTCAGCATGTTGTTAAAGCATATATAAAATGGAAGGCAATATTACCGGCAACAGGCTTAACAACCATCAAATATTGCAATTCAAACAGGTATTGTTTAAAATGAATAGAACGTAGGTAATGCTTAAACATCACTGGATAAATGTGTAAAACTAAAACAAAGGGCATGTGTTAACTACACCAGGCATAACTTGAACCAAATATAGCCGTTCAAACTGGTATTGATGCAGTCGAGCGGCACAATTCCGACTTTAACATAATGAACAACACATTGTGAATGACTGAAATAAACAAGGCATAAATGATCAGTATAGCAACCAAATATAGCCATTTAAAACTAGACATGGTCTCACTGGAACCAACCTAACAAACAAATAAAGATAAACAGGGCATATGCTTGAAAACTGGACAAATGCTCACTGCAACCAACCTAACAAGCAAATATAGATAAACAAGGCATCTGCTTGAAAACTGGACAAATGCTAAAAAATCAACCTAACAACCAAATACAGATAAACAAGGCATCTGCTTGATAACTGGACAAATGCTCACTGCAACCAAACTAAGACAAAATACATATAAACAAGGCATCGGCTTGATAACTGGAAAAATGCTCACTGCAACCAACCTAGCAACCTAACACAAATAAACAAGGCATCTACTCACTATAAACAACCAAATATAGCCATTCGTGAAACTGAAGTGGACAATTCTTACTTAAACATCACATAGCCCTATTGAACAATACATTTTTGCATAACTGAAATAATTAAACACGGCACAGTTATAGCACCGCACGGCAAATGCTACTACAACAAAGGGTACGGGCTGGCAAGCTAGAAAAGGTAAGATTTGCTGATAGGATGTTGCCTCACATTTCATGGATGGGGTCCTTCCAGTTAGAAGAGCACAGACCCATGGTGGAAGAACCTTTGCGGGTGCCCTCCTCATGGTCGTGGTCGTGGTCGATGAGATCTCACTTGGCAATTGAGGATTCCAAGCTGCCGCCATAGAATGTGTCCTTTGGAAATGACAAAATGGGCTCGATGGCGTATAAGGATCACAAATCCTTGACCGATTGGTGGAGGAGATCAGCGGCAGGGCCATCGAAGATATCGATGGCGGTTGAACCAGAGGGGTTGGGGATGGACCACGTAACCTGTGACATGGCCCATGTGAAGCTGTCATTGTCGACGAGCTTGATGTCGTAGCCAGCTTTCCCGAGATACAGTAATACGCAAGCCCGCTGACATGAAGCCTTCGACATGGCAACGTAGTCAAAGTCTTCGCCGGCTTTAGCAGTGACGTGTTGCTCCGGGATCGACATGTCGGGGCGAACGATGACCACCTCGCCAACGTTCGCCGAAGAGGCCATGATAAACCACTTCTTGGCCGAACGCTCGTCGGGCTTTGCTACCTATTGAGCATGCATTGGTTTTCCCTTGAAGAGGAAAGGGTGATGCAGCAAATTAGCGTAAGTATTTCCCTCGGTTTTTGAGAACCAAGGTATCAATCCAGTAGGATGTTATACGCAAGTCGCCTTGTACCTGCACAAACAAATACGAACCTTGCAACCAACGCGATAAAGGGGTTGTCAATCCCTTCACTGCCACTTGCAAAAGTGAGATCTGATAGAGATAATAAGATAAATATTTTTGGTATTTTTGTTGTATAGATTGAAAAGTAAAGATTGCAAAATAGTAAACGAGATGCAATGTAAATAAAAGAGATATAATACGATGGAAAAGAGACCCGAGGGCCATAGGTTTCACTAGTGGCTTCTCTCAAGATAGCATATCTTACGGTGGGTGAACAAATTACTGTCGATCAATTGATAGAAAAGCGCATAGTTATGAGAATATCTAGGCATGATCGTGTATATAGGCATCACGTTCGTGACAAGTAGATCGAAACGATTCTGCATCTACTACTATTACTCCACACATCGACCGTTATCCAGCATGCATCTAGAGTATTGAGTTCATAAGAACAGAGTAACGCATTAAGCAAGATGACATGATGTAGAGGGATAAACTCAAGCAATATGATATAAACCCCATCTTTTTATCCTCAATGGCAACAATATAATATGTGCCTTGCTGCCCCTGCTATCACTAGGAAAGGACACCGCAAGATTGAACCCAAAGCTAAGCACTTCTCCCATTGCAAGAAAGATCAATCTAGTAGGCCAAACCAAACTGATAATTCGAAGATACTTGCAAAGATATCAAATCATACATATAAGAATTCAGAGAAGAATCAAATATTGTTCATAGATAATCTTGATCATAAACCCACAATTCATCGGATCTCGACAAACACACCGCAAAAAGAGTTACATCGAATAGATCTCCAAGAAGATCGAGGAGAACTTTGTATTGAGAATCAAAGAGAGAGAAGAAGCCATCTAGCTAATAACTATGGACCCGAAGGTCTATGGTAAACTACTCACACATCATCGGAGAGGCTATGGTGTTGATGTAGAAGCCCTTCATGATCGATTCCCCCTCCGGCGAAGCGCCGGAAAAGGCCCCAAAATGGGATCTCACGAGTACAGACGGTTGCGGCGGTGGAAATTGGGTTTCGTGGTGCTCCTGGATGTTTTCGGGATATATGAGTATATATAGGCGAAAGAAGTAGGTCGGGGGAGCCACGAGGGGCCCACGAGGGTGGGGGCACCTACCCCCCTGGGCGCGCCCTCCTACGTCGTGGCCGCCTCATTGCTTCCTTGACGTCCACTCCAAGTCTCCTGGATTGCATTTGTTCCAAAAACGATTCTCCCAAAGGTTTTATTCCGTTTGGACTCCGTTTGATATTCCTTTTCTGCAAAACACTGAAATAGGCAAAAAAACAACAATTTGCACTGGGCCTCCGGTTAATAGGTTAGTCCCAAAAATAATATAAAAGTGCAAAATAAAGCCTATTAAACATCCAAAACATATAATATAATAGCATGGAACAATCAAAAATTATAGATACATTGGAGACGTATCAAGCATCGCCAAGCTTAATTCCTGCTCGTCCTCGAGTAGGTAAATGATAAAAACAGAATTTTTGATGTGGAATGCTACCTAACATAATTTTCAATGTAATTCTCTTTATTGTGGCATGAATGTTCAGATCCAAAAGATTCAAGATAAAAGTTTAATATTGACATAAAAATAGTAATACTTCAAGCATGCTAACCAAGCAGTTTATGTCTTATCAAAATAACATAGCCAAAGAAAGCTTATCCCTACAAAATCATATAGTTTGGCCATGCTTCATTTTCGTCACACAAAATGCTCCCATCATGCATAACCCCGGTTTCAGCTAAGTAATTGGTTCATACTTTTAAACTCGCTTCAGCCTTTTCAACCCTCACGCAATACATGAGCGTAAGCCATGGACATAGCACTATGGGTGGAGTAGAGTATGATGATATGGATTATGTGAGGAAAAAAAAGGAGAAAGTCTCACATTGACGCGGCTAATCAATAGGCTATTGAGATGCCCATCAACTGATGTCAATACGAGGAGTAGGGATTGCCATGCAACGGATGCACTAGAGCTATAAATGTATGAAAGCTCATCAAAAAGAAACTAAGTGGGTGTGCATCCAACTTGCCTGCTCACAAAGACCTAGGGCATTTTGAGGAACCCCATCATTGGAATATACAAGCCAAGTTCTATAATGAAAAATTCCCACTAGTATATGAAAGTAACAAAATAAGAAACTCTCTATCATGGAGATCATGGTGCTATTATGAAGCACAAGTGTGGAAAAAGGATAGTAACATTGTCCCTTCTCTCTTTTTCTCTCATTTTTTTATTTGGGCTTCTTTGGCCTCTTTTTTTTCTTTTTTCTTATTTCGTCCGGAGTCTCATCCCGACTTGTGGGGGAATCATAGTCTCCATCATCCTTTCCTCACATGGGACAATGCTCTAATAATGGAAATCATCACACTTCTATTTATTTACAACTCAAGAATTACAACTCCATACTTAGGACAAAATATGACTCTATGTGAATGCCTCCGGTGGTGTACCGGGATATGCAATGAATCAAGAGCGACATGTATGAAAGAATTATAAAGTTGGCTTTGCCACAAATACGACGTCAACTGCATGATCATGCAAAGAAATATGACAATGATGGAGTGTGTCATAATAAACGGGACGGTGGGAAGTTGCATGGCAATATATCTCGGAATGGCTATGGAAATGCCATAATAGGTAGGTATGGTGGCTGTTTTGAGGAAGATATAAGGAGGTTTATGTGTGATAGAGTGTATCGTACCACAGGGTTTGGATGCACCGGCGAAGTTTGCACCAACTCTCAAGGTGAGAAAGGGCAATGCATGGTACCGTAGAGGCTAGCAAATTGCGGAAGGGTAAGAGTGCGTATAATCCATGGACTCGCATTAGTCATAAAGAACTCATATACTTATTGCAAAAGTTTATTAGCCATCAAAGCAAAGTACTACTACGCATGCTCCTAGGGGAAGGGTTGGTAGGAGTTAACCATCGTGCGATCCCGACCTCCACTCATAAGGAAGGAAACCAAAGAACACCCCATGCTTCATATTTGTCACACAACGTTCACCATACGTGCATGTTACGGGACTTGCCAACTTTAACACAAGTATTTCTCAGTTTCATAATTACCCAACTAGCATGACTCTAACATTACCACCTTTATATCTCAAAACAATTATCAAGTATCAAATTTATCATAGTGTTTAATGCACTCCATATGAAAGTTTTTATTTTACCCAACTTGGATGCCCATCATATTAGGACTAATTTTATAACCAAAGCAAATCACCATGATGTTCTAAAAGACTCTCAAAATAATATAAGTGAAGCATGAGAGATCAATAATTTCTACAAAATAAAATCACCACCGTGCTCTAAAAAGTTATAAGTGAAGCACTCGAGCAAAATTGTCTAGCTCAAAAGATATAAGTGAAGCACATAGAGTATTCTAATAAATTATGATTCATGTGTGTGTCTCCAAAATGTGTGTACAGCAAGGATGATTGTGATAAAATAAAAAGCAAAGACTCAAATCATACAAGACGCTCCAAACAAAACACATATCATGTGGTGAATAAAAATATAGCCTCAAGTAAAGTTACCGATGGACGAAGACGAAAGAGGGGATGCCTTCCGACGCATCCCCAAGCTTAGGCTTTTGGTTATCCTTGAATTTTACCTTGGTGTGCATTGGGCATCCCCAAACTTAGGCTCTTGCCACTCCTTATTCCAAAATCCAACAAATCTTTACCCAAAACTCGAAAACTTCACAACACAAAACTCAACAGAAAATCTCATGAGCTCCGTTAGTGCAAGAAAACAAGCCACCACTTTAAGTTACTGTAATGAACTAATTCTTTATTTATATTGGTGTTAAACCTACTGTATTCCAACTTCTCTATGGTTCATACCCCCCGATACTAGCCATAGATTCGTCAAAATAAGCAAACAACACACGAAAAACAGAATCTATCAAAAAAAGAACAGTCTGTAGCAATCTGTAACACTCGAATACTTTTGGAACCCCAAACATTCTACCAAATTAGGAAGTCCTAGGTAATTTGTTTATTAATCTTATGCAAAAATAATCAACTGAAAATCACGTTTCTGAAAATTAATCTCGTGCACGCAAAAGTTTCTATTTTTCAGCAAGATCAAATTAACTATCACCGTAGGTTATCCTAAAGGTTTTACTTGGCACAAACACTAATTAAAACACAAAAACACATCTAACCAGAGGCTAGATATTTATTACTAAATAGGAAAAAAAAGTAAAGAACAAAAATATAATTGTGTTGCCTCCCAACAAGCGCTATCGTTTAACACCCCTAGCTAGGCATAAACACAAGAATAGATCTAGGTATTACCATCTTTAGTTGGAAATTCTTCAATTGAACACTTATAACCCTTAGGAGTTTCCTTCTTTTTATTAATGATCAAACTCCTAGGTGAGAAATCAAGAAATTCATTTGTAGCAAAAGGTTCCTTAATGATAGCGAAAAAGTTGGGGTGAACACTTATTGATTTGAGATCCATAGTTTCTTTACTAGAAGATTCACCCTTATTTTTAGGAACATACATAAATTTAGCAACTTTGGTAGTAGGAGGGTTTGAAGTATTTCTCACGGCAGAAAAAGCAGAACCTAAGTTGGTAATAATATCCTCAAGTTTGTCAATTCTAGTGGAATCTTGATCTAATTTTCCGTCAACTATGGGTTCTTTTTCTTTAAAACTTTTCAGAGTAACTCCTACCTTAGATCCATATTGGGTAATTTTGTTGTGGATATTTTAATCCAAATTCTCGATCAACTCCACAATGGCAACTTTATTTTCAATAATTTAAAGCCTTTGCATCACGTGTTCCAAAGTTAAAATAGTTCCATTAACCAAAAGAGGTGGTGAGCCAAACAAATCTGTCATAGCATTATAAGAATCAAAAGTATGGCTACCCAAGAAATTCCCTCCGGTAATGGTGTCAAGAATATATATGTTCCAAGGAGTGATGCATACATAAAAATTGCAAAGAAGAACGGAAGTAGATTGCTTCCTAGTGGATCTATTCTGAGCATTGCAAATTCTGTACCAAGCATCTTTTAAATTTTCTCCCTCCCTTTGTTTAAAATTAAGAACTTCATTCTCGGGAGTACTAACAATGATAGAAGGACTGGCCATGACGGCGAAACAAGTGATCTAACACACGGACACATAAGAAGCAAGCAAAAAGAGACGAACGGAAAAATGGCAAATAAAACGGCAAGGTTGAAGTGGGGGAGAGGAAAATGAGAGGCAAATGGAAAATAATGTAATGCGGGGGATAAGAGTTTGTGATGGGTACTTGGTATATCTTGACTTGTGCATAGATCTTTCCGACAACGATGCCAGAAATCAGCGAGTTGTCGAGAGATCAAATCTTGACTTGACTTGGCGTAAGCCTCCCCGGCAACAGCGCCAGAAATCCTTCTTGCTACCTCTTGAGCATGCATTGGTTTTCCCTCGAAGAGGAAAGGGTGATCTAGCAAAGTAGCATAAGTATTTCCCTCAGTTTTTGAGAACCAAGGTATCAATCCGGTAGGAGGTTACAAGCAAGTCACCTTGTACCTACACAAACAAATAAGAACCTTCCCACCAACGTGATAAAGGGGTTATCAATCCCTTCACGGCCACTTGCAAAAGTGATATCTGATAGAGATAATAAGATAAATATTTTTGGTATTTTTGTTGTATAGATTGAAAAGTAAAGATTGCAAAATAGTAAACGAGATGCAATGTAAATAAAAGAGATATAATACGATGGAAAAGAGACCCGGGGGCTATAGGTTTCACTAGTGGCTTCTCTCAAGATAGCATATCTTACGATGGGTGAACAAATTACTATCGAGCAATTGATAGAAAAGCGCATAGTTATGAGAATATCCAGGCATGATCATGTATATAGGCATCACGTCCGTGACAAGTAGATCGAAATGATTCTGCATCTACTACTATTACTCCACACATCGACCGCTATCCAGCATGCATCTAGAGTATTAAGTTCATAAGAACAGAGTAACGCATTAAGCAAGATGACATTATGTAGAGGGATAAACTCAAGCAATATGATATAAATCCCATCTTTTTATCCTCGATGGCAACAATACAATATGTGCCTTACTGCCCCTGCTGTCACTGGGAATGGACACCGCAAGATTGAACCAAAGCTAAGCACTTCTCCCATTGCAAGAAAGATCAATCTAGTAGGCCAAACCAAACTGATAATTCGAAGAGACTTGCAAAGATATCAAATCATACATATAAGAATTCAGAGAAGAATCAAATATTGTTCATAGATAATCTTCATCATAAACCCACAATTCATCGGATCTCGACAAACACACCGCAAAAAGTATTACATTGAATAGATCTCCAAGAAGATCGAGGAAAACTTTGTATTGAGAATCAAGTAGAGAGAAGAAGACATCTAGCTAATAACTATGGACCCGAAGGTCTATGGTAAACTACTCACACATCATCGAAGAGGCTATGGTGTTGATGTAGAAGCCCTCCGTGATCGATTACCCCTCCGGCGGAGCGCCGGAAAAGGCCCCAAGATGGGACCTCACGGGTACCGAAGGTTGCGGCGGTGGAAATAGGGTTTCGTGGTGCTCCTGGATGTTTTAGGGGTATATGAGTATATATAGGCGAAAGAAGTAGGTCGGTGGAGCCACGAGGGGCCCACGAGGGTGGGGGCGCACCCTCCTACCTTGTGGCCGCCTTGTTGCTTCCTTGACATCCACTCCAAGTCTCCTGGATTGCGTTTGTTCCAAAAATGATTCTCCCGAAGGTTTTATTCTGTTTGGACTCCGTTTGATATTCTTTTTTAGCGAAACACTGAAATAGGCAAAAAAACAATTTGCACTAGGCCTCCGGTTAATAGGTTAGTCCCAAAAATAATATAAAAGTGCATAATAAAGCCAATTAAACGTCCAAAATAGATAATATAATAGCATGGAACAATCAAAAATTATAGATACGTTTGAGACATAGCAGGCTCCCCGGGATACGTGGTCGAGCATAGGTTGCGACATTCTGGAGCAAGGGATGTGGATCTGGTGGGGAGGGACACCGCATGCCTCATCTAGAAACTCAGGGGAGTGGGCCGACGGTATGGGAATTGTTGGGTAACCTGAACTTTATTATCTAAGCTAGGAGGAACGGGCAGACCGGCATGGGTTGGCGGCAGCACCGGCGGCGTCCGCGAGCTAGGGTTCTAGGGGGAAGGGGCGGGTGGGGGATTGTGGTGAGGGGGGGTGTGGTGTTTGAGGATATGCCACGGCTGCTGAAAATTTTAGTAATGGTGGGCGGGGATGGTGGTGGACGAGGGAAGGCGACGGTTCAAATGCCTCGGCTAATGCAATTTTACTATAAGGTCGGTGCTCGAGGAGTGTGGGCGACGATTGAAGTACGACGGCTACTAAAATTTGGGTAAAGGAATTGATGCGGGGCGGGAGTGCCCAAGATCGCACACGGTTCAATAAGAATATGCGTGTATGATAATAACAAAAAGTGGCGGAACCGCCAATTTTTGCAACGCTCAAGGCGGGTAGTTTGTTTTTATATTTCTAGCTAGCTGGTCTATCGTACACGGTTCATCATAATTTCTAAATAAACTCACCCGCCTTTAGCTTGCGCAGTCGTGGTGATTTTACAGTGCACTTGCATCACACACGGTTAAGCCAGTACCCCATTTTGCTCGTGCTTGCGCAGTCGTGGTGATTTTACAGCGCACTTGCATCGCACATGGTTAAACCAGTACCTCCACCATTTGTCCGCGCTTGCGCAGTCATGGTGATTTTACAACACTTGCATCGCACACGGTTAAGCCAATACCTACACCATTTTGCTCGCGCTTGCACAGTCGTGGTGATTTCACGGCGCACTTGCATCATACACGGTTAAACTAGTACCTCCACCATTTGCTCGCGCTTGCGGAGTCGTGCTGGTTTTACAGCGCACTTGCATCGCACACGGTTAAGCCAGTACCTGCACCATTTTGCTCGCGCTTGCACAGTCGTGGTGATTTTACAGCTCACTTGCATCGCACACGGTTAAGCCAGTACATGTACCATTTTGCTCGTGCTTGTGCAGTCGTGGTGATTTCACAGCGCACTTGCATTTCACATGGTTAAACCAGTACCTCCACCATTTGCTTGCGCTTACGCGGTCATGCTGATTTTACAGCGCACTTGCGTCACACATGGTTAAGCCAGTACCTGCACCATTTTTCTCATGATGGTCACCCTATGGGACCAACTCCCTCCTATCACGCACATTTGTTCTTTTAGAAACTGTGTGCGATGGCTGGTGTGTCGCCGCCTAGCCTTCAATGAGCACTAACACTGGTAGCAGGAAACCAATGGGAGAAGAGGCGGGAAACTGATGAGAGGAGTGGCGGGAAACGGTAGCCTGTTTCGAAAACATACAAGAGAAAGAAGCGTGAGCTAGCACGACGCACGCATGCAGTGCTTACCCATGTACTTCATGTGCTATCGAAAGGGCTGAGGGTTGTCGTTCGATCTGGGAGCATCCAACGGTACAGACGTACGATCCATGGGGTTTGGGTTCTGGCCAATCAGAATGCACGACTCAGATCGCGGGCGGCATCGGCCACAGTTTGGTAGGCACGCGGCTTTCGTTTGGCCTTTTTAGACACTAATTGAGTTTCCTAGGCATTTAATGTCCATAATTCAAATTTGAACTTCAAATACATGCTCCAGTTCACCAAAATAGCTAGAAAAATTATACATGTGTCCTTGGGTGCATGTTTAGGTCCCATGCCAGGAATGGGAACGAATTACAGCTGTACCGGCGTCCTGGCTCGTCCTCAAACATTTATAATCTCGGTTTTTAAATCCCCGTAAATCCTAAACTCACCAGAAAATCATGAAAGTTGGCATGGTGTCACGTCATGGAGCATATATGTTGTGGTAAAAACATTGTCCAATTTGGGCCAAGCTTTATTACAAACCTCAAATTAACTCTGAAAAGGTTGAAAGTTGGCATGGTATCATCATTTCACCCACATACCATGTTCTAAAAAGTTGAGAGGGTTACGGCAAAAACTGGATGCACTTCGTGTGCAAAATGGACAATCTCTTATGAAGTATCAGGGTTTCGAACAAAAACTCATCTGTTACAAAGGGATTTCATTTTTTGAACTTATTTGAACTCCAGAGTTTTTGTGTGTTCAAAATGCACCATTCAAAGCCACATCATCAATTTTCAACCCTTTCTGACTTTATTTGGTATCTTCCATGCATTTACTGATTTTTTTGAGCTAAATGACCCTGGAATTGAAAAGCACTTCAAATGAACTCTGAAAAGGTTGAAAGTTGGCATGGTATCATCATTTCACCCACATAGCATGTTCTAAAAAGTTGAGAGGGTTAAGGCAAAAACTGGATGCACTTCGTGTGCAAAATGGACAATCACGTCATGGCACATATATGTCATGGTAAAAACATTGCCCAATTTGGGCCAAGCTTTATTATGAACCTCTTACAAACCGGAGCTTCTCTCAACAAGAAGCATTGTGGTTCCGATAGGGAAACGTGTTCCCCTTGTTGTCGAAACGTAATCACGGTCTCTTTTCACCTTGTATTTTCTTCTACGGGCAACATGGAACTACATGATATCCATGCTGAAATTTAAACTTATTCATGGTTCGTTTGGCCTTTTTATACACTAATTGAGTTTCCTAGGCATTTAATGTCCATAATTCAAATCTGAACTACAAATACATGCTCAAGTTCACCAAAATGGCTAGAAAAATTGTGCATGCATGTGTCCTTGGGTGCATATTTAATTAGGTCCCATGCCAGGGATGGGAACGAATTACAACTGTACCGGCGTCCTGGCTCATCCTCAAACATTTGGAATCTTGGGTTTTAAATCCCCATAAAATCCAAAACTCACTAGAAAGTCATCAAAGGTGGCATGGTGTCACGTCATGGCACATATATGTCGTGGTAAAAACATTGCCAATTTGGTCCAAGCTTTATTACAAACCTCTTACAAACCGGAGCTTCTCTCAACAAGAAGCCTTGTGGTTCTGATAGGGAAACATGTTTCCCTTGTTGTCGAAACGTAATCACGACCTCTTTTTGCCTTGTATTTTCTTCTACGGGCAACATGGAACTACATGATATCCATCCTGAAATTTAAACTTATTCAAGGTTTGTTTGGCCTTTTTATACACTAATTGAGTTTCCTAGGCATTTAATGTCCATAATTCAAATTTGAAGTACAAATACATGCTCCAGTTCACCAAAATGGCTAGAAAAATTATACATGCACGTGTCCTTGGGTGCATGTTTAGGTCCCATGCAAGGAATGGGAACGAATTACAACCTGACTGGTGTCTTGGCTCGTCCTCAAACATTTGGAATCTCGGTGTTTAAATCCCCATAAATCCAAAACTCACCAGAAAGTCATTAAAGGTGGCATGGTGTCACGTCATGGCACATATATGTCGTGGTAAAAACGTTGCCAATTTGGGCCAAGCTTTACTACAAACCTCTTACAAACCGAAGCCTGTTGCAAGAACCCTCGTGGTTTCGATAGGGAAACATGTCCCCTTGTGGGCCAAACGATAATCGCTCCCTCCTCTAGCCTCGCATTTTTTTCTACATGCAACATGTATGGAACAACGGGAGATTCGCGCTGAACTTTGAAATTATTCAGGGTTCGTTTGACCCTTTTTATTCATTAATTGGGTTTTGTAGGCATTTAATGTCCATAATTCAAATCTGAACTACAAATACATGCTTCAGTGAACCGAAATGGCTAGAAAAAACGTACATTTGTCCTTGGGGTGCATGTTTAGGGTTCGTTTGGCCATTGTATATATTACTCCCTCTATCCCATAATATAAGAACGTTTTTTACACTACACTAATGTAAAAAACGTTCTTATATTATGGGACGGGGGAGTACTAATTAAGTTTTCTACGCATTAAATGTAGTCCATAATTCAATTAGAACTACAAGCACAAAATGGGTGGGAAATCGTACATGTGTCATTGGGTGCATGTTTAGGTCTTATTTAAGGAATGGGAATGAACTACAAACTTGTCGTCGTCCTGAAACATTGAGAATCTCAGTTTTTAAATCCTTGTAAATAAAAAACTCACCCAAAAAACATGAAACTTGGCATGGTTTCATGACATGGCACATATATGTCGTGGTAAAAAAATCGTCCAGTTTGAGAAGAGGCTCACACATTAGTAGCCAATGAAGTCCTTTTTGAAACTATAAGCTGACATGTTAATATCACAAAAGGTTGTATTATATGAACCGTGTCAATATTTAACCATACTCAGTGGCCTGCGTGAAACTGTTTGATTAGACGGGACGAGCGCGAGAAGTCCGCCGTGCAGGCTCGACGGGACGCATGCGAGCAGTCTGCCGCGCAGGCTCGACGGGATGCGTGCATCCTGTCCACCTCGCAGGCTCGACAGGACACGTGCGAGCAGCAAGGCCGCCCATGCTCACCGGCAAGCGAGCTCTTTGACCTCCATGCACCAGACGCCGCCCGCCTCGCTCAAAACTTCGCCATTAATGAATTAATTAAAGCGCCTAGACGGAGGGTTTTTTCTAGGGGTGGACGGAGGGTGTTTGGTTGTGATCCCATGGCAGCATTTGCTTTGTTCGTGTTTTCAACTAGTATTCCGGCCTAATTTAAATTGCCACATAGGGCAACGGATAATACGACGACAAATAAAATGGCAACGGATAGTACGGCGACAAATTTACAATGGCGTAGATAATAATTGTCTTACATATTTCGGATAATTTTAAATGCCACATGCGGCAAAGTTCGGAAAACACAGGGGCAAGAGAAGAAGGAAATCGTAGACAACATTCTAGATCGCTACTACATCTACTCTTTGATGGATCACTGGGCGATGACATCCTTCAGCTCCTTCCTCATTTCCTCACGGCTTTGCTTGAAAGAAGCCACGGATTCCTTCACCTCCTGCTTGTGCTTGATCCGAATCTTCCTCAAGTCACCCATCAGTTCCTCGACGACCGCTATCAGCGTCATCCCCAAGGCACTGCTCTGCTCATGCAGCATCTTCCAGTCGGTGGCCTCCTCCTCCTTCTCGGTGAGTGCCTTGAGGAGCTTCGCATTGTCACCCATGAGTTGCTCGACGAGGCCGATAGCCTTGTCAATCGAGGAATCGTTGATCTCGAACAGCTTCGTCAAGTCGTCGACCAACTCATGCTGCTTACTGAGGCCAGTGAGAATGTCGTCATCACCGGCCAAGGACTTCAGCAGCGCCAGCTCGTCGCGATCGCCGACATGGCGAGTGCGCTTGTGAGAGCCCTCGTGTGCCCGTGAGAGCTTGTTCGAGGGCTCCGCGGTGCGCCGGGACATCTCTGTTGGGGCTGCCACTGATACGTCTCCAACGTATCTATAATTTTTTATTGTTTCATGCTATTATATTACCCGTTTTTGATGTTTATGAGCTTTACTTTACACATTTATATCATTTTTGGGACTAACCTACGAACCGGAGGCCCAGCCCGTATTGCTGTTTTTTTTCCTATTTCAGTGTTTCGAAGAAAAGGAATATCAAACGGAGTCCAAACGGAATGTAACCTTCGGGAGCGATCTTTTTGGAACAAACATGATCCAGAGGACTTGGAGTGGAAGTCAAGAAACAACCGAGGCAGCAACAAGGGTGCCCAGCGCGCCCCCTAGGGCTGGGCGCGCCCCCCACCCTCGTGGGCCCCACGGGAGTCCACCGACCTACTTCTTCCTCCTATATATACCCATGTGCCCTGAAAACATCAGAAGCGACCACGAAAAACTATTTCCACTGCCGTAACCTTCTGTATTCGCGAGATCCCATCTTGGAGCCTTCGTCGGCGCTCCGCTTGAATCGATCATGGAGGTCCTCTACATCATCTCCAAGGCCTCTCCGATGAGTTGTGAGTAGTTTACCAGAGACCTTCAGGTCCATAGTTATTAGCTAGATGGCTTCTTCTCTCTCTTTGAATCTCAATACCATGTTCTCCTCGATCTTCTTGGAGATCTATTCGATGTAACTCTTTTTGCAATGTGTTTGTCGAGATCCGATGAATTGTGGTTTTATGATCAAGTTTATCTATGAGAAATATTTGAACCTCCTCTGAATTCTTTTATGTGTGATTAAGTTATCTTTGCAAGTCTCTTCGAATTATCAGTTTGGTTTGGCCTACTAGATTGATCTTTCTTGCAATGGGAGAAGGGCTTAGCTTTGGGTTCAATCTTGCGGTGTCCTTTCCCAGTGATAGCAGGGGCAGCAAGGCACGTATTGTATTGTTGCCATTGAGGATAAAAAGATGGGGTTTATATCATATTGCATGAGTTTATCCCTCTACATCATGTCATCTTTCTTAATGCGTTACTCTGTTCTTTATGAACTTAATACTCTAGATGCATGCTGGATAGCGATCGATGTGTGGAGTAATAGTAGTAGATGCAGGCAGGAGTCGGTCTACTTGTCACGGATGTGATGCCTATATACATGATCATGCCTAGATAATCTCATAATTATTCACTTTTCTATCAATTGCTCGATACTAATTTGTTCACCCACTGTAATACTTATGCTATCTTGAGAGAATCCAGTAGTGAAACCTATGGCCCCTGTGTCTATCTCTTATCATATAAGCTTTCAATCTACTTTTATTTGCATCTTTACTTTTCCGATCTGTATTATAAAATACCAAAAATATATTTATCTTATCATATTATCTCTATCAGATCTCACTTTCGCAAGTGGCCTTGAAGGGATTGAGAACCCCTTTATTGCGTTGGTTGCGAGTTCTTGTTTGTTTGTGTAGGTGCGTGGGACTTTTGAGGAGCCTCCTACTGGATTGATACCTTGGTTCTCAAAAACTGAGAGAAATACTTACGCTACTATTGCTGCATCACCCTTTCCTCTTCAAGGAAAACCAATGCAAGCTCAAGACGTAGCAAGAAGGATTTCTGGCGCCATTGCCGGGGAGGTCTTCGCTCAAGTCAAGACACCCATCACAAACTCATCTCCCTCGCATTACATTATTTGCCATTTGCCTCTCGTTTTCCTCTCCCCCACTTCACCCTTGTCGTTTTATTCGCCCTTTTTCCGTTCGCCTTTTCGTTTACCTTAATGTCTTACTTGGCTCGTTTGCTAGTTTGGTTGGAATAATTGTGTATTTATTACTAAACAAAGAAGCTAGATCTATGGATACTCATCCGCTTGCTAATCTTTTTAAGAGATCCAATTATGATGAACCAATTGCTAGTGAGTTTTGTGCACTAAATATAGGCTAAAAAGCTGAGCGGCGACCTTCCGACGACGGTCTTCTCGGACTCCATGATCAGCATATCACCCTTCCGGCCGTTCATTATGTGTAACTTACTAATCATCACACACGGGTACTCGCAGACGCATCATGTGCGATACTCCTAGCCACCGCAAGCAACTAGTTTGCGTTTTTTGAAGTTTTTTGTACGAACAGAATCACACACGGACTTACTATAGTAACCATCTGTGTTATAATTTCTCATCCCAAACAGTTCATCCAAGTGGGTTGTTTGCTGCGTATCACACACTTCTGGTTTACATGAATCATTTGTGTTCTTTTGGCTGATGGCAAATTCTGCATATCACAAACATCTTCTTAAGATGAACCATTTCCGTTATCTTGCCTAATCGAAAACAGTTTGTCCGAGTGAACCATTTGTCGTATATCACACACACATTGATCTGGCTGACCGTTTCTATTGCATTCCCTAATAGCACATAGTTCATCGGAGGGAACTATATGTCGTATATCGCACACACATTGATATGGCTCCCCATTTCTGTTGTTCTTCCTCATCGCAAATAGTTCTGTTGGATCAACTGTATGTGTAGCATCGCACATGTAACCAAAATCTAAACCGTGTTTGATGTGTCCGCCGTCGCAAACATTTTGCACCTTTTTTGACGGTTTTTCATAGTACCGTTTGCGATTATTGCATCGCACACAGTTTCGTCGAAGGGTCTCTGATCGTAGTGCCGCGTTAGCAGCATCCTGCAGTAGTGATGGAACACGAAACACCAAAAAAATTAGTTGTAGTTGTTACTCATGGAGATGGGAAACCTCCTAAAACCCTCGATGCTCGTTATGTGAAAAATATTAAACACTACTTTGATAATCCTGAGAAAACCCTATTCAGCTTGAGAATGGGAGACACGTTGGATCAACATGAATACTTTAGGTATTGTTGCTTGACTCAAAAAGGGAAACAGTTATGGGATTAAATGCATATGTTGCATTGGTATGCTCGGGATTTATGCTCTAGGTATGATTATGCTTGTTTCTCTAGGATGAAGGCTCCACACCTTCCCTTTTCATGTGAATTTAGCGATAATTAAACCTTGGCTTCTTATGCTAATGGTAGATATGATTATTATGATGTGGAACGAATAAAAGAACTTGTTGCTTTTAAGGGTGCTTATGAAATTAAATCTTTTTTTGAAAAATATGAAGCTTTTGATGATGATGTTTATAGACCTGAAAATTTTGCTATACTTAAATACTTCTATGAGAATTATGAATACAATTCTGATATTGATGCATTTATTGAGAAAGTCTCCGCTGTCAAAGAAGATGCTAATATTTTGCAGGAGTCTATGGAAGAAGGAATTGATGAAACTGTGAGCTCATTGGATGAAAAAGATGATGAGGAGAGTGAAGAACAAAACGAGGAAGAGCGGATTGATCACCCGTGCCCACCTTCTAATGATAGTAACTCTTCAACTCATACATTGTTTAATTTCCCTTCATTCTTACCAAAGGATGAATGTTATGATAATTGCTATGATCCCATTGATTCGTTTGAAATATCCCTTTTTGATGAACTTGATGCTTTCTATGCTTGTGGCCAAGATGCCAATATGAATTATGCTTATGGAGATGAACTTGTTATTGTTCCTTATGTTAAACATGAAATTGTTTCTATTGCACCCACACATGATAGTCCTATTATCTTTTTGAATTCTTCAAACTACACTATATCGGAGAAGTTTGCACTTATTAAGGATTACAATGATGGGTTGCGTTCTACCACTACACATGATGATTTTGATGAATATAATGTGCATGTGCTTGCTGCTCCTACTTGCAATTATTATGAGAGAGGAACTACATCTCCGCCTCTCTATGTTTCCAACATGATGGAATTGCAAGAAATTGCTTATACTATGCATTGGCATTTACTTGATGTGCATGAATTGTTCTTGTATGATATGTCGGTGCATAGGAAGAGAGTTAGACTTCCTCATTACATGATATATGTTGCTTTGTGCTCACTACTAAATTATAAATCATTGCTAACTAAAATTGGCTTTGATATACCTTGGGATCTGGGTGGATCCATTACTTGAGAACTTTATGCCTAGCTTAATGGTTTTAAAGAAAGCCCTCCCAGGGAGACAGCCCAAAAGTTTTAGAGAGTCATTAATTTCTGTTGAGTGTTTTTATAAAATTTAAAAACAAATACATATAGAGGGGAACCTAAAAACCTTTTTTCTAAAGAGAAGCGATTGAAAGGTGATGCATTGGAGAAGTGAGGGTCGACCTTGAACACTTGTGTTCATGCTCATTTAAACAACGTAAAATTTTCATGGAAGTTTCTCACAAAATTAATTATCCCCTTGTACAAATCCATTGTATTATAAAAATAATGTGCCAAGATTTGCCTTTAGGATGATTAGATTGCTTGTTGGTATATGCGTTGCAAAAACAGAAACTTTGGCTATATTGCGCGATTTTACATTTTTTACTAGAACGTCAAAAGTATCTAAAAAAAATTGCACAGTATTGCTATACAATTTTTTTATCTGTCCCTAATTTTTCATTTTTTTTGAAATTACAGAAGTATGGTAGATGTTCAGATTGCTACAGACTGTCCTGTTTAAGACAGATTCTGTTTTTGATGCATTGTTTTGCTTGTTTTGATGGAACTATCGATTTTATCAGTGGTATAAGCCAGGGAGAAGTTACAATACAGTAGCTAAAATGCAAAAACAAAATATGAATGGGTTTGCAACAGTACTTAGAGTACTGATTTGCATTATTATACTAACGGATCTCACCAGTTTTCTGTTAAGTTTTGTGTGGATGAAGTGATCAAAGATCGAGGAGATCTCGATATGAGGAGAAGGAGGAGAGGTAAGAGTTCAAGCTTGGGGATGCCCAAGGCACCCCAAGTAAATATCCAAGGAGACTCAAGCGTCTAAGCTTGGGGATGCCATGGAAGGCATCCCATCTTTCTTCAACAAGTATCGGTATGTTTTCATTTTCGTTTTGTTTGTGTGATATGCGTAAATCTTGGAGCGTATTTTGTGTTTAGTTTTCAATTTTATTTTATGCACCATGCTAGTATGAGATAGTCCATGTTTGATTTATATAATTATCATTGCACTTCACTTGTATCTTTTGAGTATGGCTTTATAGAATGCTTCATGTGCTTCACTTATATCATTTGAAGTTTGGATTGCATGTTTCTCTTCACACACAAAACCGTTGTTTGTAGAATGCTCTTCTACTTCACTTATATTTTTTAGAGCATGGTCTTTTGTAGAAAGAATTAAACTCTCATGCTTCACTTATATCTATTTAGAGAGTCAATAGGATTTGGTCATTTGCATGGTTAGTCACAAAATCCTACATAAAACTTGTGGATCACTGAATATGATGTGTTTGATTCCTTGCAATAGTTTTGTGATATAGAGATGGAATATGTGGGAGGTACTAGTAAACGGTTCTGATTATTAAGAATATCGAAGTTAAGGTTTGTGATTCCCTAAGCATGCACGTATAGTCTCTCGTTATGCTATGAAGTTGGAGCATGATTTATAATTGATGTCTTCCTTATGAATGGTGGTCGGGGACGAGCGATGGTCTTTTCCTACCAATCTATCCCCCTAGGGTCATGCATAGTACTTCTTTGCTTTGAGGGTTAATAAACTTTTGCAATACATATATGAGTTCTTTATGACTAATGTGAGTCCATGGATTATACGCACTCTTACCTTTCCGCAATTTGCTAGCCTCTCCAGTACCGTGCATTGCCCTTTCTCACCTCGAGAGTGGGTGCAAACTTCGCCCATGCATCCAAACCCCATGATATGATATGCTCTATCACACATAAGCCTTATTATATCTTCCTCAAAACAGCCACCATACCTACCTATTATGACCTTTCCATAGCCATTCCGAGATATATTGCCATGCAACTTCCACCGCTTACGTTTTGATGACTTGAGCATTCATTGTCATATTGCTTTGCATGATCATATAGCTGACATAGTAGTTGTGGCTCAGCCACCGTTCATCATTTTTATACATGTTACGCTAAATCATTGCACATCCTGGTACACTTCCAGAGGCATTCATATAGAGTCATATTTTGTTATAGGTATCGAGTTGTAAGTAAATAGAAGGGCGATGATCATCATTATTCATTATTAGAGCATTGTCCCAGTGAGGAATGGATGATGGAGACTATGATTCCCCCACAAGTCGGGATGAGACTCCGGACCAAAAGAAAAAAAAGAAAAAAAGAAAAAAAGGAAAAAGAAAAGAAAAAGAAAAGAAAAAGAAAAGAAAAGGAAAAAATGAAAGAAAGAAGGAAGAAGGGGCATGCTAGCTCCACACTTGTGCTTCAAAGTAGCACCATGTTTTTCATATAGAGAGTCTCCTATGTTGTCACTTTCATATACTAGTGGGAATTTTTCATTGTAGACTTAGATGCACACCCACTTAGTTTTCATATTGAGCTTTCATACACTAAAATCTCTTAGTGCATTTGTTGCATGGCAATCCCTACTCCTCACATCGATATCAATTGATGGGCATCTCCATAGCCCGTTGGTTAGGTGCGTCGATGTGAGACTTTCTTATTCTTTTGTCTTCTCTATATTTACCCCTGTCATCATACTCTATTCCACCCGTAGTGCTATATCTATGGCTTGCGCTCATGTATTGCATGGGGGTTGAAAAAGCTGAAGCGCGTTAAAAAGTATGAACCAATTGCTTGGCTTGTCATAGGGGTTGTGCATGATAAATACTTTGTGTTAAGAAGACAGAGCATGACAAGACTATATGATTTTGTAGGGATATATTATTTAGCGTTGATATTTTGAAAGACACGATTGTTTGTCGGGATGCCTGAGTATTGATGTCTTCATGTCAAATTATAGACTATTGCTTTAAATCATTCGTGTCTTAATATTCATGCCATGATTAGACATATGATCATGATTATACTAGGTAGCATTCCACATCAAAAATTATCTTTTTTATCATTTACCTACTCAAGGACGAGCATGAATTAAGCTTGGGGATGTTGATACGTCTTCGTCATATCTATATTTTTTATTGTTTCATGGCAATATTATACAACTTTCACATTCTTTTGGCAACATTTTATATGATTTATTGGACTAACCTATTGATCCAATGCCTACTGCCAGTTCTTGTTTGTTGCATGTTTTTTGTTTCACAGAATATCCATATCAAACTAATTCCAAACACGATAAAAATTTACAGAGAATTATTTTGGAATATATGTCAATTTTGGGAGGTGGAATCAATACTAACGGAGGTCCAGGGCCTCCACAACCCACCAGGGCGCGTCGGGCACCCCCTAGCGCACCCAAGTGTCTTGTGCCCTCCCAGTAAGTCGATTGGCACCCTTCTTCGAGCGCAAGAAAGATATTTTATGGGGAAAAATCATGTAAAAATTTCAGTGCAATGGAGTTACAGATCCCTAGAATTTAATAAACGGTGAAGGGCCAGAAAACAGGAAAGCAAAACAAAAGAGAACAGAGAGGGAGATCCGATCTCGGAGGGGCTCCCGCCCCTCCGCCACCATGGGGGTCATGGACCAGAGGGGGAACTATCCTCCCATCTAGGGGGGAGGCCAAGGAAGAAGAAGAAGGAGGGGGGAACTCCCATCCTCTCTCCCGGTGGCGCTGGAGTGCCGCCGGGGCAAGGATCGTGATGGCGACCTACATCAACAATCTTGCTACCATCAACACCAACTTTCTCCCCCTCTATGCAGCGGTGTAACACCTCTTATCCCTGTCATAGCCACTACTTAAACATGGTGCTCAACGCTATATATTATTTCCCAATGATATGTGGTTATCCTATAGAAAGTATGTTAGCTCATGCCTCTCCCTCATGTAAAATTGCAAGAATGATTACCGGTCTAGTTATCAATTGCTTAGGGACAAATGACTTTCCTGTTGGCAAAAGCTATCTACTTATATTACCTTGCAATTTATTCATAGTTTTATTCTCGCAAAGTACTCTGTCACGCCCAATATGCAACCCTATCCTAAAGGAACTCTAAGGTCCCACCAAGGATAAAAGCGCATATTGGAGACACTTTTGCAAGGTGGATATCATTACATCGTACCATTACATAATAGTTGGGGATACATACGAAAGGCATACAATGCCACATGAATACAACAATACCATACACAAGAGCAACATCCGACTACGGATGAAACACAAACAGAAACTCAAACAACATCCACCCTGCTAGCCCAGGCTGCCGACTAGGAACCTATCCCCTGAATGACGAAGCAGAAGAGGAACACAAAACAAGCAAGCATTGCTCTCACATCATGATCATGGAATTACATGTACCTGCAACTGTTGTTGTAGTAATCTATGAGCCACGAGGACTCAGCAATCCCATTATCATGGGTATCAAGACTAGCAAAGTTTAATGGGTATGGAATGGATAAGTGGTGAGGTTGCAGCAAGCGACTAAGCATTATATGGTGGCTAACTTACGAGTACAAGAGTAAGATGAGAAGCAATGCAAACAGTTGCAACTAGTAATAATCAAGAAGTGATCCTATACTACTTACGTTCAAACATAACCCCACCGTGTTCTCTTCTTGAACTCACCCGAAAAGAGCCTATCACGGTTACACACGTGGTTGGTGTATTTTAATTCGAGTCTGGTGTCAAGTTCTCTACAACCGGATATTAAAAACTCCCATCTGCCACATAACTGTGGGAACGGCTCTCGAAAGTTTAAACCATGCATGGGTGTCCCAAATTAGCCCATCACAAGCTCATGATCTGCGGAGACAATCCTCCATCGCGGGACATCCGATCAAACTCGGGATCCCAGTGCACAAGACATTTAGACAATGGTAAAACAAAACCAGCAAGACCTCCCGGCATGCCGACACCCTGATAGTAGCCGCGCGTATCTCGTCTCAGGCCACGACCGGATTGTCCAAACTTCTGGTAGGCCAATCATAGAGTTGCCCTTGGCGGCCATCAGCAGTTGACAGGTTGGACCAACACTCATGAGGAGCACTGGCCAGGGGGGTTGATTAAGGGACCTCAGGGGCCGGCAAGTCCCTATGCAAGTTTTTAGTTGTTATTAGGCAAATGGTAAAACCAATGTTGGGCCTTGCTGGAAGAGTTTTATTCAAAGCGAACTGTCAAGAGGGTCCCATACCCCTCACCGTGTTAGGGACGCAAAATTAAGGAACATAACACCGGTATTACGGAATCTAGGGCGGCAAGAGTGGAACAAAACACCAGGCATAAGGCCGAGCCTTCCTCCCTTTGCCAAGTATATAGATGCATTAATTAAATAAGAGATTGTGATATCCCAAGATCCATAATTACCATGTCCCAACAAGGAACAACCTGCAACTGCACCTGCAACTAGCAACGCTATAAGAGGGGCTGAGCAAAGCGGTAACATAGCCAAACAACGGCTGCTAGGACGGTGGAAAAGGTTAGAGGCTTTTCATGGCATAATGGGAGGCTTGATAACAAGTGGTAGGAAGCGCGACATAGCGATAGCATCGAGACAACTAGCATAGCAATGATAGTAGTGAGATCCAGGGTAACGGTCATCTTGCCTGAAATCCCACTAGGAAGAAGAACAATTCAATTAATAAGACGAACGGGCAAAGTTGAACCAAGCGAAGTTGAACGAATTCTCACGATCGCAACGAAATAGGAGCTATCGAGAAGGAGCACAACCGGAAAGAAGCAAACAACAAGGTAAACACACAAAACATAAACATGACATGATGCACAACCAAGCATGATACATGACAAGGCTACATGATGCTACTCATGGCAAGAGATGATGCATACAGGAACAACACATCAAAGCAAGTTTAAATGAGGCCGGAAACAACATATAACAAGTCTGATAAGTCCTCATGTGCAAATTTCAAAATTGGCCCAGATCTGAATAAACCTTATGTTCCAGTTGTTAAACAGCAAGTTAAGATGCACCAAGATTATCTACACGAGATTCTAGTCAAGTTACATATGAAGTTCATTTAATTCAGAGCTATGGCCTAGAAGATATGAGCAAAACAAGTTAAACATGGTATTGATGCAAAATGCATTCAAATATCAAGCAAACACACTCAAAACAAGGATTCAACATGACATTATGAAACTACATACAATTCTAAGCAAGTTTCATATAGAGCATGCTCAAAATGGAGCAACGGTTCAACACATACACACGAAACAAGTTTAAAGGACAAGCTGTCCAAAACAGCAAGTAGGCACGTTGCAATCATCAAAACAACATGCTACAGGAACCATATGAGCACAAACTTGACATGCACTTCATCTACAGATAACATACTTCAAATATCATTAAGGTTCAGGTTCATAGGCACCAATATTAATCCAAGATGATCAATGCAAAAAGCAACTTTATAACACAAGGACATATACATGAGCAGAGTTAATATGATGGCATGTTGGAGGCATGAAACAAAGACGCTACAACAACTATACATAGCAAAAAAGGGCATGGAACCAAATTACACATAACAAAGAGCAATTAACATTAAGGTATCATATGCATATGACTCATGGATTAGTGGGAACCAACATGACAAGATTGAATGTTAAAACAGTTTCAGCACGTGTAAAACAGTAACATCAGCATAGCATGTTTGCAATCATGGAACATAGGTCATATGATATCCAAAATTATCAAACATGGCATGTGACCAGAGTAATCATAGCATACTTCAAATCATGTAATTGGAGCATCTCCAAAAGAGGCACATATTAATCAATATCAAGCTCACAACATGGCATCATGAAGTTAACAGATAACTGGAACATCATTTAGGCAAGTTCATGGCAATAAAATCGTATGCTGCAGGACATATATTAGGCATAAAAAGGCATTGCATGATGGATCATAAAATGTATAACAAAACATGTCAACTAAGAATCTCCAGAATATGCATGGATTAACTGGTACCATCAAGCAAACATGGCATCATGATATGATAGAAGCGGACTTGACAAAAAGTTAACAGCAAGTAGCCCACTTCACAAGCTTGATGCACTCACAACAGGGCATATAAAAAAACATGGATTGCTACACTATAAATATGAAATAATTATGCTTCTAAAACATGTAGACATGATGCTCAAAAGAAAATCACACAAAAAGATATAAAAATGACAAAATGGGCAATTTATAACAGTTTTCAGCAGTTAACATCAGCATGCACTTTTGCAACAGATATTAACATGTCAAGAGGCACCCTAACATGAATGCAAATCACACCAACATGTGGAGCACAAAGAGTAGAATATTTGCATATCAAGGTCATCACCATAGGACCAACACAGACAAAGTTGCACCACTCACAAAACACCTAAATGAAGTTAACTTGCAGCAGTTTTCAGCAGCTTATATCACTTAGTAGTTATGCAACGAAGATTAAGGCATGAATATGAATAGTAACATGCATGCAAACTACTCCATCATGCATAGCATCAAGAGATGAACATTTTTACATATCATACAGGCAAAACGAAGCAATATGCATGAAGTTACACCCAGTTGAACATGCACACATGATATGAATTTTTCTGGGACTTGGCCAAATTTCACCTCGGGGAAAAATGGGACGGCGCGGTTCTGGGACAAGCGGAGCCAGGACGGGGTGCGTGTTTGGTTTGCCAGGTGGGTGGATCTCGTCCACCCGCGGTGGATCCCGACCGGAGGAGCTCCGGCGAACTCAGGGATGGCACCTCTGGCGATGGGGCTCGCTAGAGACGACGAGGGGACGATGGGGAGGCCTGCCCTCACCGGATCTAGCCGGAGCGGACGCAGGGCGAGGCCGGCGGCGAGCTGGTGTCGGAGGGCGGCGGCTCACGCCATGGATGCGGAGGCCGGCGGGGCGGAGCTGGCGGCGACGATGGAGGCGCGCAGGAGGCGGCGAGTGGGCGGCGCAGCGAGCGGTGGACGACGACGACAAGCGGGCGACGCACGCGGGCAGCGGCTGGAGGCGCGGGTTAGTGCGAACGGCGAGGTGGCGCGAGGATACGGCGGTTCCGACAACAACGGGCAGCGGCCCCGGCGAGGCTGAGGCGGCGAGGCGCACCGGCGGCGGAGCGGGCTACGCGAGAGGCAGTGGAGGGCGCGGGGCGCTGGGCGGCGGCGGGCGCGGGGCGCGGCCCGGTTCTGCCCGGGGCGGGCCGGCCTTGGGCCCCAGGCCGAAGTGGTACAACGGGGTTGGACGGGGGCGGCTGCACGGACATGTCCGGTGGCGAACGGACGTGTGGCGCGAGGAGCGAGAAGGCTAGGGTTAGGGTAGGATTCATCCGAGATTTTGGACGGGGGAGGCCTATTTATAGGTAGAGGGAGCTAGGAGAGTCCAAATGAGGTGCGGTTTTCGCCCACATGATCGTGATCCAATGGCGGAGAGCACGGAGGGGAGTTTGATGGGCTAGCGGGCTGTTGCGGAGGGGTGTTGTGCTGTAAGGAGAAAGGGGTCTGACGGTTAACGCGGTTAACCGTTGGGGCATCAAACGACCTCCAAATGGAACAAAATTTGATAGGCGGACTACGGTGATGTACCAAGACCACTCGTCAACTCTCGTCCCATTCCGTGAACGTTTTTCTGTGGCTCACAAAACAAGATCTGGGAGGTGCGGCGGGCACGTGCGAGTGTGTCTGTGCTCAGAACGGACAACGGAGAGAACCGGGGGAGCCCGAACGGATGCAAGTTTTGAAAAACATGCAAATCAAATGCAGATGATGACATGGCAAAGTGCAACACGCAAGAAAATGACATGGCAACGACGGCGAATAACTGCAAGACACCTGTCACATCGGTCTCGGGGCGTTACATACTCGTAGTTTTATTCTTGCAAAATAGTTTCATACTTGTTTTAGGTAAGGCAAACGTCAAGTGTGCGTAGAGTTGTATCGATGGTCGATAAAACTTGAGGGAATATTTGTTCTACCTTTAGCTCCTTGTTGGGTTCGACACTCTTATTTATCTAAAAAGGCTACAAACGATCCCCTACACTTGTGGGTTATCATCCATCACATCATTCTCATAATGATATGACCTTGTTATTAGACTAGCCACAATGGGAGTAACTTCGGCGGTAACATCGAGTCCAACTCAGCAAATTTGCTTATGTGGCAGTGAGTTAATGAGGAGAGATGTAGTTATAGTAACTTAGCTAGTTACTGTAACATCACATGTCCCAATACAATATGAGTCTATAACCTAATAAATGAAGCTTTGCATGTTATCACACTTATGTTACTACCCACTATGAAGGTAGTAACATAGTCTAGGGATATGTGTATGTTACTAGTGTATGTTACTTACCATTGTGGCTAGTCTTAATGACAACTCATGTCCATGGGTAGGAAACCTTAACCATATTTAATCAATGAGCTAGTCTAGTATAGGCTTACTAGGGACACGATATTTGTTTATGTATCCACACATGTATCTGAGTTTCCGGTTAATGCAATCATATCATGGAGAATAAACACTTATCAAGAACAAGGAAATATGGTAATAACAACTTTATTATTGCCTCTAGGGCATATTTCCAATAGTCTCCCACTTGTACTAGAGTCAATAATCTACCTTACATTGTTAAAAATCTAACACCCATGGAGTTCTGGTGCTGATCATGTTTTGCTCATGGAAGAGGTTTAGTCAACTGGTCTGCAACATTCAGATATGTATGAACTTTGCAAACCTTTATGTTTACAACGCTCTACTTGGAGCTACTCCATATTAGTATCAAAACTAGCATCGATGTAACTCTTTATGCTGAGCTCTTCATCACCTCCATAATCAATATTCACCTTGCATCTTTTGGCATTAAAATTACGAACATGTGTATCACTACTATCAAGATTAACAAGAATAAAGCATTCACATTGGGTGCATGACCATAAAAGGTGTTACTCATATAAATAGAACAACCATTATTCTCGTATTGAAATGAATAACCATCTCACAATAAACAAGATCTGGTTATGATATTCATCCTTAACGCAGGCACCAAATAACAATTATTTAGGTTTAAAACTAACCCCGAATGTAGACTTAGATGGAGCGTGCCAACGGTGTTCACGTCAACCTTGGAGCCATTTCCAACGCACATTGTCACCTCGTCCTTTGATAGTCTTCATTTATTATGTAGCTCCTATTTTGAGTTACAAATATTAGAAACTAAGCGAGTATTAAATATCCAGGCGCTACTACGAGCACTAGTAAGGTACACATCAATAACATGTATATCAAACATACCTTGTTAACGTTGCTAGCCTTACTTGGGGCAGTTACGCTTCTAGTGGCCATTCCCCTCGCAATAAAAACACTTAGTGTCATGTTTAGGTCCAGCTTTTGCCTTCTTCATGGTAGTATCAACTTAGCCTTCTTGAAACTGGTGGTCTTTTTGACCATCAACACTTGATATTCTTTCTTGATTTCCACTTCCGTGGTTTTAAGCATAACGAAAAGCTCAGGGAGTGACCTCTTCATCCCTTGCATGTTATAGTTTATCACAAAACCCTTGTAGCTTGGTGGTAGTGACTGGAGAACCATTTCAATCACTAATTCATCAGGAATGTTAATTCCCAGTTGATTTAGGCGATCAACGTACCCATACGTCTTGAGTATGTGAGCTCTAACGGAGTTGTTCTCTTCCATCTTATAGTTAAAGAATCTGTCCGAGACATCATTGTTGGGGAATGTAGCAGAAATTCAAAATTTTCTACGCATCACCAAGATCAATCTATGGAGAGACTAGCAAACGTGAGAGAGAGGGAGTGCATCTTCATACCCTTGAAGATCGCTAAGCGGAAGCGTTGCAAGAACACGGTCGGTGGAGTCGTACACGAAGCGATTCAGATCACGGCCGAATCCGATCTAAGCACCGAAGAACGGTGCCTCCGCGTTCAACACACGTACAGCCTGGGGACGTCTCCTCCTTCTTGATCCAGCAAGGGGAGAGGAGAAGTTGAGGGAAAAACTCTGACAGCACGACGGCATGGTGGTGATGGAGCTCGTGGTTCTCCGGCAGGGCTTCGCCAAGCACTACGGAGGAGGAGGAGGTGTTGGAGGAGGGAGAGGGCTGTGCCAGGGGAAGGGTGCGGCTGCCCTCTCTCTCCCTCACTATATATAGGGGGAAGGGAGGAGGGGGAGGCGCCCTAGGGTTCCCTAGGGGAGGGGCGGCGGCCATAGGGGAAACCCTAGATGGGTTTGGGCGCCCCCACCCCCTAGGAAACTTGCCCCCAAGACGGGAGGGGCGGCTGCCCTAGGGGTGGCGCCCCCACATCTCCTGGTTACGTGAGATGGGGTGGGAGGGGCGCTCAGCCCCTTAGTGGGCTGATGTGCCCTCTCCCCTTGGCCCATAAGGCCCCCCAACGCTTGTCGGGGCCTCCGAAACCCCTTTCGGACACGCTGGTCATCACCTGGTACCCCCGGAACAATTCCGGACTCCAATACCCTTCGTCCAATATACCGATCTTCACCTCCGGACCATTCCGGAGCTCCTCGTCATGTCCGGGATCTCATCCGGGACTCCGAACAACCTTCGGCAACCACATACTATTTCCCATAACAACTCTAGCGTCACCGAACCTTAAGTGTGTAGACCCTACGGGTTCGGGAACCATGCAGACATACTGAGACATTCTCCGGTCAATAACCAACAGCGGAATCTGGATACCCATGTTGTCTCCCACATGTTCCACGATAATCTCATCGGATGAACCACGATGTCAAGGATTCAAGCAATCCCGTATGCAATTCCCTTTGTCAATCGGTATGTTACTTGCCCGAGATTCGATCGTCGGTATCCCAATACCTCGTTCAATCTCGTTACCGTCAAGTCACTTTACTCGTTCGGTAATGCATGATCCCGTGACTAACTACTTGGTCACACTGAGCTCATTATGATGATGCATTACCGAGTGGGCCCAGAGATACCTCTTTGTCTCATGGAGTGACAAATCCCAGTCTCGATTCGTGCCAACCCAACAGACACTTTCGGAAATACCCGTAGTGCACCTTTATAGCCACCTAGTTACATTGTGACGTTTGGCACACCCAGAGCATTCCTACGGTATTCGGGAGTTGCACAATCTCATGGTCTAAGGAAATGATACTTGACATTAGAAAAGCTTTTAGCAAACGAACTACACGATCTTGTGCTATGCTTAGGATTGGGTCTTGTCCATCACATCATTCTCCTAATGATGTGATCCCGTTATCAATGACATCCAATGTCCATGGTCAGGAAACCATGACCATCTGTTGATCAACGAGCTAGTCAACTAGAGGCTCACTAGGGACATGTTGTGGTCTATGTATTCACACATGTATTGCGGTTTCCGGTCAATACAATTATAGCATGAATAATAGACAATTATCATGAACAAGGAAATACAATAATAACCATTTTATTATTGCCTCTAGGGCATATTTCCAACAGTCTCCCACTTGCACTAGAGTCAATAATCTAGTTCACATCACTATGTGATTGTAATGAATCGACACCCATGGGGTTTGATCATATCTCGCTTGTGAGAGAGGTTATTAGTCAACGGATCTGAACCTTTCAGATCCGTGTGTGCTTTGCAAATCTCTATGTCATCTCCTAGATGCAGCTACCACGCTCTATTTGGAGCTATTCCAAATAACTGTTCTACTATACGAATCCGGTTTACTACTCAGAATAATCCGGATTAGTGTCAAAGTTTGCATCGGCGTAACCCTTTACGACGAACTCTTTTACCACCTCCATAATCGAGAAAATTCCTTAGTCCACTAGTTACTAAGGATAAGTTTGACCGCTGTCCTGTGATCTATTCCTGGATCACTCTTGTACCCCTTGACTGACTCATGGCAAGGCACACTTCAGGTGCGGTACACAGCATAGCATACTATAGAGCCTACGTCTGAAGCATAGGGGACGACCTTCGTCCTTTCTCTCTCTTCTGCCGTGGTCATGTCTTGAGTCTTACTCAATATTCACACCTTATAACACAGCCAAGAACTCCTTCTTTGCCGATCTATTTTGAACTCCTTCAAAATCTTGTCACGGTATGTATTTATTTGAAAGTACTATTAAGCGTTTTTGATCTATCCTTATAGATCTTGATGCTCAATGTTCAAGTAGCTTAATCCAGGTTTTCCATTGAAAAACACTTTTCAAATAACCCTATATGTTGTCCAGAAATTCTACATCATTTCTGATCAACAATATGTTAATAACATATACTCATCAGAAATTCTATAGTGCTCCCACTCACTTCTTTGGAAATACAAGTTTCTCATAAACTTTGTATAAACCCAAAATCTTTGATTATCTCATCAAAGCGTATATTCCAACTCCGAGATGCTTACTCCAGTCCTTAGAAGGATTGCTGGAGCTTTGCATACTTGTTAGCATCTTTTAGGATTGACAAAACCTTTTGGTTGTATCACATACAACCTTTCCTCAAGAATATCATCGAGGAAACAATGTTTTGACATCCTATCTGCAAGATTTCATAAATCATGCAGTAACTGCTAATATAATTCCAACAGACTCTTTAGCATCGCTACGAGTGAGAAAGTCTCATCGCAGTCAACTCCTTGAACTTGTCGGAAAACATCTTAACGACAAGTCAAGCTTTCTTAATGGTGACACTTACCATCATTGTCCGTCTTCCTTTTAAAATCCATCTGTACTCAACAGCCTTACGACCATCGAGTAGTTCTGCCAAAGTCTACACTTTGTTTTCATACATGGATCCTCTCTCGAATTTTATGGCCTCAAGCCATTCATCGGAATCCGGGCCCACCATCGCTTCTCCATAGCTCGTAGGTTCATTGTTGTCTAGCAACATGACCTCCAAGATAGGGTTACGTACCACTCTGAAGCAGTACGCATCCTTGTCGACCTACGAGGTTTGGTAGTGACTTGATTTGAAGTTTCATGATCACTATCATAAGCTTCTACTTCAATTGGTGTAGGTGCCACAGGAACAACTTCCTGTGCCCTGCTACACACTAGTTGAAGTGATGGTTCAACAACCTCATCAAGTCTCCACCATCCTCCCACTCAATTCTTTCAAGAGAAACTTTTCCTCGAGAAAGGACCCGTTTCTAGAAACAATCACTTTTGCTTACGGATCTGAAATAGGAGGTATACCCAACTGTTTTGGGTGTCCTATGAAGATGTATTTATCCGCTTTGGGTTCGAGCTTATCAGGATGAAACTTTTTCACATAAGCGTCGCAGCCCCAAACTTTCAAGAAACGACAGCTTAGGTTTCTCTAAACCATAGTTCATACAGTGTCATCTCAACGGAATTACGTGGTGCCCTATTTAAAGTGAATGCGGTTGTCTCTAATGCCTAACCCATGAACGATAGTGGTAATTCGATAAGAGACATCAAGGTATGCCCCATATCCAATAGGGTGCATCTATGATGTTCGGACACACCATCACACTATGGTGTTCCAGGCGGTGTTAGTTGTGAAACAATTTCCACAATGTCTCAATTGTGTACCAAACTCGCAACTCAGATATTCATATCATAGACATTTTATCCTCTTGTCACGAAGATCTTCAACTTCACTCTGAAATTACTTGAACCTTTCAATAATTCAGACTTGTGTTTCATCAAGTAAATATACTCAACATCTACTCAAATCATCTGTGAAGTAAAAACATAACGATATCCACTGCATGCCTCAGCACTCATTGGACTACACACATCAAAATATGTTACTTCCAACAAGTTGCTTTCTTGTTCCATCTTACTGAAAACGAGGCTTTTCAGTCATCTTGCCCATGTGGTATGATTTGCATGTCTCAAGTGATTCAAAATCAAGTGAGTCCAAATGATCCATCTGCATGGAGTTTCTTCATGCGTACATACCAATAGACATGGTTCGCATGTCTCAAACTTTTCAAAAAACGAGTGAGTCCAAAGATCCATCAACATGGAGCTTCTTCATACGTTTTATACCAATATGACTTACATGGCAGTGCCACAAGTAGGTGGTACTATCATTACTATCTTATATCTTTTGGCATGAACATGTGTATCACTACGATCGAGATTCAATAAACCATTCATTTTAGGTGCAAGACCATTGAAGGTATTATTCAAATAAACAGAGTAACCATTATTCTCCTTAAATGAATAACCGTATTGCGATAGACATAATCCAATCATGTCTATGCTCAACGCAAACACCAAATAACAATTATTTAGGTTTAACACCGATCCCGATGGTAGAGGGAGCGTGCGATGTTTGATCACATCAACCTTGGAAATACTTCCAACACATATCGTCACCTCGCCTTTAGCTAGTCTCCGTTTATTCCGTAGCCTTTTATTTCAAGTTACTAACACTTATCAACCGAACCAGTATCTATTACCATGGTGCTACTAGGAGTACTAGTAGAGTACACATTAATATAATGTATATCCAATATACTTCTGTCGACCTTGCCTGCCTTCTTATCTACCAAGTATCTAGGGTAATTCTGCTCCAGTGACCGTTCCCCTTATTACAGAAGCACTTAGTCTCGGGTTTGGGTTCAACCTTGGGTTTCTTCACTA
Organism: Triticum aestivum; assembly: GCF_018294505.1. NCBI lineage: Eukaryota > Viridiplantae > Streptophyta > Magnoliopsida > Poales > Poaceae > Triticum > Triticum aestivum. The sequence goes on along the minus strand of NC_057804.1, from coordinate 351,663,756 downwards.
GAGCAGCAACTGATTTGCCGTTTCATGAAGTATCCCTTCTTGCCCTTGCCCTTCTTGAAACTAGTGGTTTCACTAACCATCAACAATTGATGCTCCTTCTTGATTTCTACTTTCGCGGTGTCAAACATCGAGAATATTTCAAGGATCATCATATCTATCCCTGATATGTTATAGTTCATCACGAAGCTCTAGTAGCTTGGTGGCAATGACTTTGGAGAAACATCACTATCTCATCTGGAAGATTAATTCCCACTCGATTCAAGTGATTGTTGTACCTAGACAATCTGAGTACAAGCTCAACGATTGAGCTTTTCTCCCTTAGTTTGTAGGCTAAGAAACTCATCGGAGGTCTCATACCTCTTGACGTGGGCACGAGCCTGAAATCCCAATTTTAGCCCTTGGAACATCTCATATGTTCCGCGATGTTTCAAAAAATGTCTTCGGCGCCACAATTCTAAACCGTTTAACATTACTGAACTATCATGTAGTCATCAAAACGTGTATGTCAGATGTTCGCAACATCCACAGACGACGTTTGAGGTTCAGCACACCGAGCGGTGCATTAAGGACATAAGCCTTCTGCGCAACAATGAGAACAATCCTCAGTTTACGGACCCAATCCGCATAATTGCTACTATCAACTTTCAACTATATTTTCTCTAGGAACATATCTAAACAGTAGAACTAAAGCGCGAGCTTACGACATAATTTGTAAAGACCTTTTTGACTATGTTCATGATAATTAAGTTCATCTAATCACATTATTTGATGAACTCCCACTCAGATAGACATCCCTCTAGTCATCTAAGTGATACATGATCCGAGTCAACTAGGCCGTGTCCGATCATCACGTGAGACGGACTAGTCATCATCGGTGAACATCTTCATGTTGATCGTATCTACTATACGACTCATGTTCGACCTTTCGGTCTCTTGTGTTCCGAGGCCATGTCTGTACATGCTAGGCTCGTCAAGTCAACCTAAGTGTTTCGCGTGTGTAAATCTGGCTTACACCCGTTGTATGTGAACGTTAGAATCTATCACACCCGATCATCACGTGGTGCTTCGAAGCAACGATCTTTCGCAACGGTGCACAGTTAGGGGGAACACTTTCTTGAAATTATTATGAGGGATCATCTTATTTACTACCGTCGTTCTAAGCAAATAAGATGCATAAACATGATAAACATCACATGCAATCAAATAGTGACATGATATGGCCAATATCATTTTGCTCCTTTTGATCTCCATCTTCGGGGCTCCATGATCATCATCGTCACCGGCATGATACCATGATCTCCATCATCATGATCTCCATCATCGTGTCTCCATGAAGTTGTCTCGCCAACTATTACTTCTACTACTATGGCTAACGGTTTAGCAATGAAGTAAAGTAATTACATGGCGTTATTCAGTGACACGCAGGTCATACAATAAATAAAGACAACTCCTATGGCTCCTGCCGGTTGTCATACTCATCGACATGCAAGTCGTGATTCCTATTACAAGAATATGATCAATCTCATACATCACATATATTTCATTCATCACATCCTTTTTGGCCATATCACATCACACGGCATATGCTGCAAAAACAAGTTAGACGTCCTCTAATTGTTGTTGCAAGTTTTTACGTGGCTGCTATAGGTTTCTAGCAAGAACGTTTCTTACCTACGCCAAAACCACAACGTGATATGCCAATTGCTATTTACCCTTCATAAGGACCCTTTTCATCGAATCCGATCCGACTAAAGTGGGAGAGACTGGCACCCGCTAGCCACCTTATGCAACAAGTGCATGTCAGTCGGTGGAACCTGTCTCACGTAAGTGTACGTGTAAGGTCGGTCCGGGCCGCTTCATCCCACAATACCGTCGAAACAAGATAGGACTAGTAACGGTAAGCATATTGAACAAAATCAACGCCCACAACAACTTGTGTTCTACTCGTGCATAGAATCTACGCAATAGACCTAGCTCATGATGCCACTGTTGGGGAACGTAGCAGAAATTCAAAATTTTCTACGCATCACCAAGATCAATCTATGGAGAGACTAGCAACGAGAGAGAGAGGGAGTGCATCTTCATACCCTTGAAGATCGCTAAGCGGAAGCGTTGCAAGAACGCAGTCGGTGGAGTCGTACACGAAGCGATTCAGATCGCGGCCGAATCCGATCTAAGCACCGAAGAACGGTGCCTCCGCGTTCAACACACGTACAGCCCGGGGACGTCTCCTACTTATTGATCCAGCAAGGGGAGAGGAGAAGTTGAGGGAAAAACTCCGACAGCACGACGGCATGGTGGTGATGGAGCTCGTGGTTCTCCGGCAGGGCTTCGCCAAGCACTACGGAGGAGGATAAGGTGTTGGAGGAGGGAGAGGGCTGCGCCAGGGGAAGGGCGCGGCTGCCCTCTCTCTCCCTCACAATATATAGGGGGAAGAGAGGAGGGGAACGCGCCCTAGGGTTCCCTAGGGGAGGGGCGGCGGCCATAGGGGAAACCCTAGATGGGTTTGGGCGCCCCCACCCCCTAGGAAACTTGCCCCCCAAGCCGGGAGGGGCGGCTGCCCTAGGGGTGGCGCCCCCACCTCTCCTGGTTACGTGAGATGGGGTGGGAGGGGCGCTCAGCCCCTTAGTGGGCTGATGTGCCCTCTCCCCTTGGCCCATCAGGCCCCCCAATGCTTGTCGGGGCCTCCAAAACCCCTTTCGGACACGCTGGTCATCACCTGGTACCCCCGGAACAATTCCGGACTCCAATACCCTTCGTCCAATATACCGATCTTCACCTCCGGACCATTCCGGAGCTCCTCGTCATGTCCGGGATCTCATCCGGGACTCCGAACAACCTTCGGTAACCACATACTATTTCCCATAACAACTCTAGCGTCACCGAACCTTAAGTGTGTAGACCCTACGGGTTCGGGAACCATGCAGACATGACCGAGACGTTCTCCGGTCAATAACCAACAGCGGGATCTGGATACCCATGTTGGCTCCCACATGTTCCACGATGATCTCATCGGATGAACCACGATGTCAAGGATTCAAGCAATCCCGTATGCAATTCCCTTTGTCAATCGGTATGTTACTTGCCCGAGATTCGATCGTCGGTATCCCAATACCTCGTTCAATCTCGTTACCGTCAAGTCACTTTACTCGTTCCGTAATGCATGATCCCGTGACTAACTACTTGGTCACATTGAGCTCATTATGATGATGCATTACCGAGTGGGTCCAGAGATACCTCTCCGTCTCACGGAGTGACAAATCTTAGTCTCGATTCGTGCCAACCCAACAGACACTTTCGGAAATACCCGTAGTGCACCTTTATAGCCACCCAGTTATGTTGTGACGTTTGGCACACCCAAAGCATTCCTACGGTATTCGGGAGTTGCACATTCTCATGGTCTAAGGAAATGATACTTGACATTAGAAAAGCTTTTAGCAAACGAACTACACGATCTTGTGCTATGCTTAGGATTGGGTCTTGTCCATCACATCATTCTCCTAATGATGTGATCCCGTTATCAATGACATCCAATGTCCATGGTCAGGAAACCATGACCATATGTTGATCAACGAGCTAGTCAACTAGAGGCTCACTAGGGACATGTTGTGGTCTATGTATTCACACATGTATTGCGGTTTCTGGTCAATACAATTATAGCATGAATAATAGACAATTATCATGAACAAGGAAATACAATAATAACCATTTTATTATTGCCTCTAGGGCATATTTCCAACAGTCATACCTCTCCACACGGGGGTGGTTTGAAATACCATTTCCAGTTCCTCAATCAACTCATATGCCTCGTGGCGCTAAACATGTTTTGGAGCCTTGATTCCAAACCATACAGAATGGCGCACATAACTTGATGAGGACATCAATACAATTGTTACACCCACAGCCCCTGCTGCTATACATACTGGACCAATTACTAGAGCTCGTGCACGCCAACTAAATTGCCAGGTACTTTCGTTTCTTGGTAATGATTCTAATGTTCATGAGAATATGATGCTGGGTAAACTGGATACATTTGTTTTGCTTACAAATGAAGGGCCTAGCTTGGAGAAGGATGAACATTGGAGCAAGAACAAGCATGGAGATGATGGCATGCGCAAGGGGAACAAGAACGGAGTTACAAGTGATGATTTCAAGACTTTGAAGCCACCATAATGGGTGCATGAAGCCTTGGACGAAATATACAAGATGCCACTTCATAAATTTCGTCCCGAGGCTATTTTAGGTGCCGCGTCACCTTATTATTGGGCCAGGCCCATGTAATTTCGAAATACATAAGTATAGGCTATTTTTAGAGTACGTATGTGTGGGGAAACAAGAGATAGGGTTGATTTCGGACCCCTCCACCAAGGGCCACGAAATTCCCACCCTCTTCCTCCATATATACAGCCCTTAGGGCATCGTTTAGACTTCGGGTTTTGTTTAGATTAAAAGTTCGCCATAGCTGCAACTTCGCGTACTTCGTTTGTGTTCAACGACCAGACAAAGGCGTCACAGAACCCCACCTTGATCAATAAAGCTTTCATCTTATATTCGCAATATCCAGATTGCAATCTCAGTTTCTTGCTTGTTCTTCGTTTGCTCGCAGGAAACAGACCCTCGTGGTCAGGTTGATCGTGCTCCGGCGTGGTCAATAACCTCTCGGAGTTGGTTTAGCGATTGCTAAGGAGCGACGTCCTCGCACGTTTGTAGTCGGATTGTCAAAGTCGACTGCCACCAAAGCGATATCCATTATCTCATCGAAAGACGGGACACCTTTGCCTCTATCAAGTGGTATCAGAGCTCCAGGTTGCTCGGTGAGATTTTACAGTTTTTCGTAGTTTAGATCGAGTCTGTTCTTCATACCTACAGTCCACGAAAAAGCCAAAAAAATTAGGGTTAGTTCATCATATCCGAACCAATCTGAGCCTTTGCATAATCTTTTTAGGGTTTTGCTTTGTTGAATTTGCGGTTGCATCGTCGTGTCTAGTTGCTGGTCTTAGCATTAGTCTTTTAGAGTTTCGAGTTCTGGTCATAAGTTGTCACGCCGCCACCGCACCATCATCATCGGCCCTGTCACCTACCACCACCGCTCCGAATCCGTATCCATATACTACCACCAATCCGTATCCATATACCACCACCGATCCATATCCATATATTACCACCGCTGCCATATACCACCACCACTGCCATATACCACCACCATATATCCACCACCAATCCGAGTTCCTTGCATATTAGGTGTGTTTTTGAGATCCATCTAGATTCCGATTCGTGTTTTCCTTGCCGGAGTAGGTTTCGGAAAAAAAAAGAGTCCGGAAACCACCCTCCGTTTAGGCCCAAATTTTTTCGAAAATGCATTTTTCGAAAAAAATTCTGGCTATCCTATTTTTAGGTGTTTCTGAGTGTTTTGAGACAGGTGCCATTATAGGAAGTTTTTTTTGACCCGTTTTCCAGTTTTTGGGTCCAGGCAGTCGAAAAAACGAAAAAAATAATTTGGTCGAAAAAATTTCATGCCCATCCTGTCAGTTTGACCTAGGAAGAGTTTTGAGACACTCGCCATTATAGTGATTTTTCGCAAAAAAAAGCAGCGCAAAAAAAGAGCGAAAAAAAATTCCAGAGTGTGCTTTTTCCTTGTTTACGTGCAGCGCCGTGATTTTGTTAGTGTTCTAGGCTCGCGTCTCTAGCACGGTCTAGCCTAGGACCAGCACAGTACCGTCGTTGAGCGTTTATTCAACTTTGCATCTCTGAATTGATTATTGCTGACCCTTTTTGCTACCATATTATAAGCCTTCCCAGCTCCACATACATCTACGTCGTGCGTTTGACTCTCTCTGGTAATCGCTCTATCCAAGCTTTGAGAGTTTTGACTACAACGGTTGCCGATCACCACCTGCTGCTGGGTAAGAACTGGTAAGAATTTGAGTTTTGCTTGACGGGTTTGTGATACACCACCAACACTTCTTAGTAGTCTGTAGGATCATATTCTTGTGTATTTCTATTTGCTGCTAACCATGGTAGGATCACAAGCCGATGAGACTGATTGGGAGAACCTGATGAACAAACAACTACATGATAATTTTCAGCAAATGATGAGTGGACAGGTGCAAGATGTGCTAAACAGATTTGACGAGGCCATGGAGAAGATAGATGGCATGGAGAAGACGTTCGAAACAAAGCTTGATAGCAAGTTTAATGAATTGCTCGCGCGTTTACCACCACCACCACCGGCTGCACCTATCGCACCTCTGCAACACCAACAACAATGCATCCTTCCAAATCAGTATGGACGAGCGAAGCATGTTCCTATTGAGGATGGCCAAACTTCTGGTGCTGCTGTTCCTGTTATTGATGCTTCTTTGGCTCCTGCTACTGCTGCTGCTGGTACCCAGGAGGATGATGAGTATGCGGGCGATTATGAGGATGAGGTTGATCAAAATCAGAACTACATGCACCCACCAGCACCACCACCAGCAGGTCGACCTCAGGTATATATTCGTAATGGTAGGCCTGCACCACCACCTCAGGTACGAGATGATGTGCATATTCCTAAACTGAAATTGAATATTCCACCATTTGAGGGTAGATATGTTCCTGATATATATCTTACTTGGGAGTTAGAAACTGAACAACGTTTTACATGTTTACAATATCCCGAGGAGAGACGGGTTGCTGCTGCTGTTTGTGCTTTCACTAGTTTTGCATGTGTATGGTGGTCTGAACATTGTAGATTATATCCTATTCCAACTACTTGGGCTGCTTTGAAAACTGCTATGCGTACGCGTTGGGTTCCACCATATTATCAACGTGAATTGCTTCAAAAATTGCAGCGTTTAAGACAAGGGAAAAATTCTGTAGAAGAATATTATCAGGAATTACAAACTGGCATGATTAGATGTGGTATTGTTGAGGAGAATGAAGCTATGCTTCCACGTTTTATGGGTGGATTAAATAGAGAGATTCAGACCATTCTAGACTATAAGGAGTATACTAATATCACTCGTTTATTCCATCTTGCTTGTAAAGCTGAACGTGAAGTGCAGGATCGACAAGCATTGGCGCGATCTAACTTTTCTGCAGGCCGACCTTCATCATGGACACCGCGTGCATCTTCTACTTCAACTGCACCAGCACCTCAATCAGGTGCCTCCTCCAGTCGTGATACAAGAAAACAGGCACAACCACCATTATCTGCCAAGAGCGCACCTGCTCGGCCTGCACAGAGTTCTTCTTCTTCCATGGCATCAACAGGGCACACAAGTGATATTATTTGTCGTCGTTGTAAGGGAGGAGGTCATTATGCGAGAGAATGCAAATCTCCGCGTGTGATGATTGCTACCGCAGATGGTGGATATGATTCCGCTAGTGACTATGATGAGGAGACTTTGGCTCTTATTACACGTGAAGAACATGGTGGAGATGATTCTGATCATGAGACGCAATACATGGCTCCTGAAGACGCTGATAGGTATGAATGTTTAGTTGCTCAACGTGTTTTGAGTGTGCAGGTCACACAAGCTGAGCAAAATCAGAGGCACAATTTGTTCCATACCAAGGGAGTTGTGAAGGAACGTTCTGTGCGCGTCATAATAGACGGAGGGAGCTGCAACAACTTGGCTAGCATGGAGATGGTGGAGAATCTTTCTCTCACCACAAGACCACATCCACATCCTTACTACATCCAATGGTTCAACAACAGCGGCAAGGTTAAGGTAACACGTACTGTTCGTGTGCATTTTAGTATCTCTACATATGCTGATTATGTTGATTGTGATGTGGTACCTATGCAAGCATGTTCCTTATTACTTGGTAGACCATGGCAATTTGATAAAAACTCTGTACACCATGGTAGAAACAATCACTATACTCTTGTTCACAAGGATAAAAATATTACTTTGCTTCCTATGACTCCTGATTCCATTTTGAAAGATGATATTAATAGAGCTAATAAAGCAAAACAGGAGAAGAATAAGAGTGAAAATCAGATTGTGGCAAAAGAATTTGAGCAACAAATGAAGCCTAATAATAAACCATCTAGTGTTGCTTCTGAAATTAAATTGAAAAGTGCATGTTTATTTGCCACCAAATCTGATATTGATGAGCTAGATTTCAGCAAATCTGTTTGCTATGCTTTTGTGTACAAAGAGGCATTATTTTCATTCGAGGACGTGCCTTCCTCTTTGCCTCCTGCTGTCACTAACATTTTGCAGGAGTTCGCTGATGTCTTTCCACAAGACGTGCCACCGGGATTACCGCCTATTCGAGGGATTGAGCATCAGATTGACTTAATTCCCGGTGCTTCACTGCCAAACCATGCACCATACTGTACCAATCCAGAGGAGACGAAGGAGATTATGAGTCAAGTACAAGAGCTTCTCGACAAAGGTTATATACGCGAATCCCTTAGTCCTTGTGTTGTTCCTATTATTCTAGTGCCGAAAAAGGATGGTACATCACGTATGTGTGTTGATTGTAGAGGCATTAATAATATTACTATTCGTTATCGTCATCCTATTCCTAGGCTCGATGATATGCTTGATGAATTGAGTGGCTCTACAATATTCTCCAAAGTTGATTTGCGTAGTGGATACCATCAAATTCGTATGAAATTGGGAGATGAATGGAAAACAGCATTTAAAACTAAGTTTGGATTATATGAGTGGTTAGTCATGCCTTTTGGGTTAACTAATGCACCTAGTACTTTCATGAGATTAATGAACGAAGTTTTACGTGCTTTCATTGGACGATTTGTGGTAGTTTACTTTGATGACATATTGATTTATAGCAGATCTTTGGAAGAACATTTGGAACATTTACGTGTTGTTTTTATTGCTCTACGTGATGCACGTTTGTTTGGTAACCTTGGGAAGTGCACCTTTTGCACCGACCGAGTATCTTTTCTTGGCTATGTTGTTACTCCACAGGGAATTGAAGTTGATAAAGCCAAGATTGAAGCTATTGAGAGTTGGCCGCAGCCCAAAACGGTCACACAAGTGAGGAGTTTTCTTGGCCTCGCTGGATTCTATAGGCGTTTTGTGAGAGATTTCAGCACCATTGCTGCACCTCTCAATGAGCTTACAAAGAAAGATGTGCCTTTTCTTTGGGGTACCGCACAGGAAGAAGCCTTCTCGGTATTGAAAGATAAGTTGACACATGCTCCTTTACTCCAACTTCCTGATTTTAATAAGACTTTTGAGCTTGAATGTGATGCTAGTGGAATTGGATTAGGCAGGTGTGTTATTACAAGATGGCAAACCTGTTGCATACTTTTCTGAAAAATTGAGTGGGCCTAGTCTGAATTATTCTACTTATGATAAAGAATTATATGCTCTTGTTCGGACTTTAGAAACATGGCAACATTATTTATGGCCCAAAGAATTTGTTATACATTCTGATCATGAATCTTTGAAACATATTAAAAGTCAAGCTAAACTGAATCGTAGACATGCTAAATGGGTTGAATTCATTGAGACTTTTCCTTATGTCATTAAACACAAGAAGGGAAAAGAAAATGTTATTGCTGATGCATTGTCTCGCCGCTATACTATGCTTTCACAACTTGACTTCAAAATATTTGGTTTGGAGACCATCAAAGATCAATATGTGCATGATGCTGATTTTAAAGATGTAATGCAGAATTGTAAAGAAGGAAGAATGTGGAACAAGTTCGTCGTTAACGATGGATTTGTGTTTCGTGCTAACAAGCTATGCATTCCAGCTAGCTCCGTTCGTCTTTTGTTGTTGCAGGAGGCGCATGGAGGAGGATTAATGGGACACTTTGGCGTGAAGAAGACGGAGGACGTACTTGCTACACATTTCTTTTGGCCAAAGATGAGACGGGATGTTGAGCGTTTTATTGCTCGCTGCACTACATGTCAAAAAGCTAAGTCACGACTCAATCCTCATGGTTTATATATGCCTTTGCCTGTACCTAGTGTTCCTTGGGAGGATATATCTATGGACTTTGTTTTAGGTTTACCTCGAACAAAGAAGGGGAGGGATAGCATATTTGTTGTCGTGGATAGATTCTCGAAAATGGCACACTTTATACCATGTCATAAAAGCGATGATGTTGTTAATGTTGCTGATTTGTTCTTTCGTGAAATTATTCGCTTGCATGGTGTGCCAAATACTATTGTTTCAGATCGTGATACTAAATTTCTTAGCCACTTTTGGAGATGTTTATGGGCTAAGTTGGGGACTAAACTGCTTTTTAGTACTACTTGTCACCCCCAAACTGATGGACAAACTGAAGTAGTCAATAGAACGTTGTCTACTATGCTTAGGGCTGTTTTGAAGAATAATAAGAAAATGTGGGAGGAATGCTTGCCTCATATTGAATTTGCTTATAATCGTTCATTGCATTCTACTACTAAGATGTGCCCTTTTGAAGTTGTGTATGGTTTCCTACCTCGTGCACCTATTGATTTGTTGCCTCTTCCATCTTCGGAGAAGGTTAATTTTGATGCTAAACAACGTGCTGAATTGATTTTAAAAATGCATGAGTTAACTAAGGAAAACATTGAGCGTATGAATGCTAAATATAAACTTGCTGGAGATAAGGGTAGAAAACATGTTGTGTTTGCACCTGGAGATCTTGTTTGGTTACATTTGCGTAAGGATAGATTTCCTGATTTGCGCAAATCAAAGTTAATGCCACGTGGTGATGGTCCCTTTAAGGTGTTAGAGAAAATAAATGATAATGCATATAAACTTGAGCTGCCTGCAGATTTTGGGGTTAGTCCCACTTTTAACATTGCAGATTTGAAGCCTTATTTGGGTGAGGAAGATGAACTTCCGTCGAGGACGACTTCATTTCAAGAAGGGGAGGATGATGAGGACATCAATACAATTGTTACACCCACAGCCCCTGCTACTATACATACTGGACCAATTACTAGAGCTCGTGCACGCCAACTAAATTACCAGGTACTTTCGTTTCTTGGTAATGATTCTAATGTTCATGAGAATATGATGCTGGCTAAATTGGATACATTTGTTTTGCTTACAAATGAAGGGCCTAGCTTGGAGAAGGATGAACATTGGAGCAAGAACAAGCATGGAGATGATGGCATGCGCAAGGGGAACAAGAACGGAGTTACAAGTGATGATTTCAGGACTTTGAAGCCACCATAATGGGTGCATGAAGCCTTGGACGAAATATACAAGATGCCACTTCATAAATTTCGTCCCGAGGCTATTTTAGGTGCCGCGTCACCTTATTATTGGGCCAGGCCCATGTAATTTCGAAATACATAAGTATAGGCTATTTTTAGAGTACGTATGTGTGGGGAAACAAGAGATAGGGTTGATTTCGGACCCCTCCACCAAGGGCCACGAAATTCCCCCCTCTTCCTCCATATATACAGCCCTTAGGGCATCGTTTAGACTTCGGGTTTTGTTTAGATTAAAGTTCGCCATAGCTGCAACTTCGCGTACTTCGTTTGTGTTCAACGACCAGACAAAGGCGTCACAGAACCCCACCTTGATCAATAAAGCTTTCATCTTATATTCGCAATATCCAGATTGCAATCTCAGTTTCTTGCTTGTTCTTCGTTTGCTCGCAGGAAACAGACCCTCGTGGTCAGGTTGATCGTGCTCCGGCGTGGTCAATAACCTCTCGGAGTTGGTTTAGCGATTGCTAAGGCGCGACGTCCTTGCACGTTTGTAGTCGGATCGTCAAAGTCGACTGCCACCAAAGCGATATCCATCATCTCATCGAAAGACGGGACACCTTTGCCTCTATCATAACTATCGAGTGGTTATTTACACATGTTTGGCAAGCATTCACAATATCCATATGTGTCCTGGGAAGGGGTGGCGCACTTAGTAGTGCATCAAGGACATACGCCTTCTGTGCAGTAGTGAAGACAATCCTCAAATTATGGAGCTAGTCCGTAAAGTTGCTTCCGTTATCTTTCAATTATTCTTTCTCTATGAATGCATTAAAATTGAGCGGAGCTACATCATGAGCTATTGATACACAACATATTTTCAAAGACATTTAGACTCTTTTCATGATAATTAGTTCAATTTAATGAAATTACTACTGAAGTCCCACGTAAATCAAAATCCCTCAAGTTGTTTAGTGATACATGATCCAAATTCACTAACCCAAGTCCGATCATCATGTGAGATGGAGTAGTTTCAATGGTGAACACCAACATGTTGATCATGTCATCCATATGACTCATGTTTAACCTTTAGGTTCGATGTCTTTCGTGACCATGTTTGTACATGCTAGGCTAGTCAAGTTAACCAAATTATTTTCGCATTTGTAAAACGGCTTACACCCATTGTATGTGAACGTAGACTTTATCACACCCAATCATCACGAGGTGCTTCAAAACGATGATCTTTCGCAATGGTGCATACTAAGCAAGAACACTTTTATCTTGATGTTGAGTTTGAGGGATCATCTTATAATGCTACCATCGCGATCTAAACAAAATAAGATGCATAAAAGGACAAACATCACATGCAAGTATAATGTGACATGATATGGCCTTTTCTTCTTACGCCTTTGATCATCATCTCCAAAGCACCCGCATGATCTCCATCACCTCTAGCATGGCACCTAGGTCCTTGGTGTCGTCATATAGTTGTCTCCACCAACTATTGCTTCTACAACTATTGTTAACCCATAGCGATAAAGTAAAGCAATTACATGGTACTTAAACATTGACACACATGTCATACAATAATATTAAGACAACCAAATGGCTCTTGCCGGTTTCCGTACTCATCGACATGCAAGTCGTGAAAGATTACAAAACATTATCATCTCACACATCACATATATCACAATATATCTTGGCCATACCACATCGCATGCCCTGCAAAAACAAGTTAGACGTCCTCTACTTTGTTCTTGCAAACTTTTATGTGGCTTCTAAGGGCAACGTATAAGAACTGTCTTACCTACGCAAAAGCCACAATGGTGATATACAAGTTGCCTTTGACCTTTTTCAGGACCGTCGTTGTTAAATCAGATTTTAACTATAGTGGGAGAAACAGGCACCCGCCAACCGCTTATTAAATACAAGTTACATGTCAAGTGCGGAACTGGTCTCTTGTGCATGGACAAGTAAAGCTGGTGCGAGCAGCTTCATCCCACTATCCCACCAAATTCAAAAAACAAGGGAGGGTAGCAACATGAACATCAACGCCTACAACAAAATTGTGTTATACTCGTGCATAGAATCTATGCATAAACGAGGATCTGATACCACTGAACGGATTCGTTGCAAGGAAAATAAAAAACTTCCTATGAGAGAACGAATAAGTCCAAGATCCAATCTATTATATGCTAGCAATGAGTGGGAAAAGGTCTACATACCCTTGTAGAACACACGTGTTTAACGATCTAGAGATCGTGGGTGATGTAGTCGTACTTTCGTCGAATCAATCTGATGTAGCACCACACGAACGATGCCTCCGAATTGCATACATGTGCAGCTTGATGTCGCCTCCTCCTTCTTGATCCAGCAAGCAAGGGGAAGAGGTGGATGAGGTTGATCTCAACAGCACGACGACGTGGTGGCGGAAGTATGGTGGAAATCCGGCAGAGCTTCGCTAAGAAATGTGCAGATGAGGGACATATGGAAAGAGAGGAAGGCGGCCAGCAACCGACATGTCGGGTGGTGCGGCCAGCCCCTCCCTACTCTATTTATAGGCGTGGGGGAGGAGCTTGGCCCCTCCTCCAAGCCTTTGGGGGTTGCACACCGAAGGGGGCGGGAAGGAAATCCCCTCCTTTGTGACGCCCGGATGATTAAGCTACAGCAGCCCTCTGCTAATGATGCCATGTCACTTCGATTACTATTGTCAATATCGCGTTAGTTCGAAACCGATTTAAATTTAATTCAAAATCGAGCAAACAATAAACGTTTTCAAATATTAAAATTTAAATGTTCTAAGTGAACCAAATAATACTTAGGTAATTAAGGTGGAGAAACCAAACTTTGAAAGAATGTAAAGGCTCTAAGATAATTAAAACAGTAGCTAAAAATAGTTAAATTAATGCATGTTGAATTTTATAAAATATTAAACTATTTTATCTTGGGTTGAGAATTAAGGTGGCGGTAGTATATTTATAAATACAATTTTAGGTGCTAGTGTTTATTTTTATAAAACTGAAATAAAAGGGAACTTGAAATAAAATAGAAAATAGTAAAAGAAAAGGAAAATACAAAATAGAAAACAAAAGGAAAATGAAAAGCCCCCCTCCACTAGGCCGAATGGCCCAGCTGGCCGGCCCAACCGGCCAAAGGCCCAATCGGCCAACCCCACTCCTTTCCTTACCCCCCCCCCGCAACCCTAGCCGCCACCCCACTCGTCCACTCCCCCCCACTCGCGCCTCCCACGTTCCTCTCTCTCCCTCGTCTGGATCGAGGCAGGGGAGCCAGATCCCGCGTCGCCGGCGTCGCCCGTCACCCTCCCCCTCTCGCTGGACGCCTCCTCGCCTCACCCCGAGTCGCCCCGGCGCCCGTCCACGCCCCGCCCCCGATCTGGATCGGGGCACGACCCGACCCCGTCGCCGCCGCCCGGAGCTTCTCCGCCGGACCTCCCTCACCGGACTGCCGCCGTCTCGCCATATCTTCCTCGTCGGACCTCCCCTAACTCCGTCGAGCACACTGCCCCCGTTCCCTACTCCCCCTTGTGAGCCCCGACCTCTCCTCTCTCCCCCTCGCTCGCTCACCGCGCCGTCTGCGCTCCGGCACACCGGCGCCTCGCCGGCGCCCGCACGCGCTCACCGTGCCCCGCGCGCCCTCTGCGCCGAGCCCCCCCCCCCTCGCGCCCGAGTCATCCTCGCCGTGCGCGGCCTCCCTGCTGCAGCCCTGCCGCGCGCTCATGCGCGCCCGCCCACACGGGGCCGTGCTCGCCGCCGCTCGCTCACCGGCCGGCCCGTGCTGGCCTCGCCCACGCCGGCCTGGCGACCTGCTAGGTCCGCCGCCCACGCCCGCATGCCCCTGGGCGTGCGTCCGAACGGGGCGCGCCCGTTACCCGTCGCCCGCGCCCTGAATGGCCTCTGTGCCACTGAACGGGGGGGCCCACGCCCCCCAGAACGTTTTAAAAAAAATGAAAAAGAAAAAGAATTAAACATATATATATATAGTTAATTAATTAATTAACTAAATTAATTAAGTTAATTAATCCTGCTTAATTAATCTAATTAACCTGTTAGTCTAACTAAACAGTAATTAGTTTAACTAAATCCTAATTAACCTAACAGAGCATGACAGGTGGGTCCCATTGGACCCACGCGTCAGTTTGACCCAGTCAACCCCTGTTGACTGTTGATGTCAGCATGACGTCATGCTGACGTCATAAATCCATTTTGCGAATTAATTAAATAATTAAATAAATTCCAGAAATTAATAAAATCTTTAGAAAATCATATCTTTTAATCCGTAACTCGGATTAAAATATTTTCAACATGAAAGTTGCTCAGAACGACGAGACGATTCCGGATACGCAACCCGTTCGTCCGCCACACACCCCTAACCTATCGAACCCGCAACTTTCCCCTCCGGCTCCTCTGCCCGAAAACACGAAACCCCGGGAATACTTTCCCGGATGTTTTTCCCCCCTTCACCGGTATCACCTACTACCGCGTTAGGGCACACCGAACACCGCGTATTGCCTTGTTATATTTTGTGATGCTTTGTTTGCTCTGTATTCTTTATTTCTTCCCCCTCTTCGCTCCGGTAGACTACGAGACCGACGCTGCTGCTGTTCGACTACGGAGTTGACGACCCCTCTCTCTTGCCAGAGCAACCAGGCAAGCCCCCCCCCCTTGATCACCAGATATCGCCTACTCTTCTCTATACTGCTTGCATTAAAGTAGTGTAACATGTTACTGCTTTCCGTTAATCCTATTCTGATGCATAGCCTGTCATTGCTGCTACAGTCATTGATACCTTACCCGCAATCCTAAATGCTTAGTATAGGATGCTAGTGTTCCATCATTGGCCCTACATTCTTGTCCGTCTGCCATGCTATACTACTGGGCTGTGATCACTTTGGGAGGTGATCACGGGCATATACTATATACTTTACACTGTTACATTACTGTGATACTGTTCGGAGTTGGGGGCTGAAGGGGCAGGTGGCTCCATCCCGGTAGAGGTGGGCCTGGGTTCCCGACGGCCCCCGACTGTTACTTTGTGGCGGAGCGACAGGGCAGGTTGAGACCACCTAGGAGACAGGTGGGCCTGGCCCTGTTCGGCATTCGCGGATACTTAACACGCTTAACGAGATCTTGGTATTTGATCTGAGTCTGGCTACTGGCCTATACGCACTAACCATCTACGCGGGAGTAGTTATGGGTATCCCGACGTCGTGGTATCAGCCGAAGCACTTCAGACGTCAGCGACGGAGCGGCGCGCGCCGGATTGGACTGGAACGCCTACTAGGCTAGGTCTGCTTCCGGCCGCCCTCGCAACGTGCAGGTGTGCTATGGGCGATGGGCCCAGACCCCTGTGCGCTTAGGTTTAGACCGGCGTGCTGGCCTCTCTGTTGTGCCTAGGTGGGGCTGCGACGTGTTGATCTTCCGCGGCCGGGCATGACCCAGGAAAGTGTGTCCGGCCAAATGGGATCAAGCGTGTTGGGTTATGTGGTGCACCCCTGCAGGGAAGTTAATCTATTCGAATAGCCGTGATCTTCGGTAACAGGACGACTTGGAGTTGTACCTTGACCTTATGACAACTAGAACCGGATACTTAATAAAACACACCCTTTCAAGTTCCACAGACAACCCGGTGATCGCTTTTCCACAGGGCAACGAGGAGAGGATCGCCGGGTAGGATTATGCTATGCGATGCCACTGGAGATGCTACTTGGAGATGCTACTTGGAGATGCTACTTGGAGGACTTCAATCTACTCTCTTCTACATGCTGCAAGACGGAGGCTGCCAGAAGCGTAGTCTTTGACAGGATGAGCTATCCCCCTCTTATTCTGGCATTCTGCAGTTCAGTCCACTGATATGGCCTTCTTACACATATACCCATGCATATGTAGTGTAGTTCCTTGCTTGCGAGTACTTTGGATGAGTACTCACGGTTGCTTTCTCCCCCTTTTTCCCCCTTTCCTTTCTTCTGGTTGTCGCAACCAGATGCTGGAGTCCAGGAGCCAGACGCCACCGTCGACGACGACCCCTACTACACTGGAGGTGCCTACTACTACGTGCTGCCCGCTGATGACGACCTGGAGTAGTTTAGGAGGATCCCAGGCAGGAGGCCTGCGCCTCTTTCGATCTGTATCCCAGTTTGTGCTAGCCATCTTATGGCAACTTGTTTAACTTATGTCTGTACTCAGATATTGTTGCTTCCGCTGACTCGTCTATGATCGAGCACTTGTATTCGAGCCCTCGAGGCCCCTGGCTTGTATTATGATGCTTGTATGACTTATTTTATTTGTAGAGTTGTGTTTTGATATCTTCCCGTGAGTCCCTGATCTTGATCGTACACATTTGCGTGCATGATTAGTGTACGATTGAATCGGGGGCGTCACAAGTTGGTATCAGAGCCGACTGCCTGTAGGAATCCCCCTTCCAACTCCTTGGCCGAAGTCGAGTCTAGACATTGCAAAACTTTCACTAACATGGTTGTGTGTCTTATGGGCACACGTCGCCATTGGGTGGTAGTAGGATCTTTTACTCCTCGTCCTTTACTCAGGGACTCTGATCTCTCCTCTTTTCGGGTTAAATGAAGTTTAATAAATCTAACAATAGGATCTCGTTATCACTTTCACCCGGAGAGCCCCTTGTTACTGATGATCGTCTGCTGCACCAGAAGACCCTGAAGATACTCTCCGCTGTTAACCCGAGAACTTGTATTCATCGCGTTTGCAATCCCCCTTCCACCGCAAACCCTTATGGATAACTACTTGCAGTTGTTATTCTTACATTCATCCCCAGTTGGTCTTGTTATTACAAGATAACCTGAAAAACTCGTCGTTGTTTCGATAATCCTTTGAGCTTACTGCCTTGCTGTTCTTTGTCACATGAATACCCCTACGGTAATAATCCCGCACTTGTCGAGTATCCGCTCATCCCCAGTTGTTCATGTGTTTCACAAAAGTCTTCAAAATACTATTCGATCTTCCGGAAATCCTCTGGAGCCTTGGCTCTTGAAATTCTTGCTTGCTCGCATTATGGTTAATCCCATAAGTCTCGTAGTCTTAATGACATTCCTTGTCATTATCATTTTGAGTCTGTTGACTCAATATGTTTGCGAATGCACGCAATCATCATTGATCCTTATAAATTACTTCTCCGGCTAAGCTGCCATTCTTTTAACTGGAATTGGTTCTCGACCAATCCAATTGTCATTGATTGTACCCTAAGGCTATTCAACTTATCCATCCCTAATCAGAGCATTGCTTTTGATCCCTTGATTTGGAAATCATAATTCCTTTGCATTTGACAATTGAGTTAGTTAGTTGTTTCTATAATCTGATCTCCTTGCATTCTTCTTCCTCTAGTTGAGTACCGCTACTCGTATCAGATCCTTTGTGGACTATCAAGTCCTTTGTTGGATTGTTATCCGACAGTGTCCTTCACATTTGAACACTTTGTGAGTTCTTCCCCTTATACATGATGCCCTTGTTAAGTTGTATCCTCTGCTTGGCCAACCATGCTCTGCTTTCGGGCTTGTGTTATTTACTCTGGAAACTTGTGGTATATGTTTCTAAGAAGCCCCTATGGGTTGAACATATGCTTTCTCTAAACCGTGTGAACCCGAAAGTTTTCACGAGTCATACTTATCTGGTATTGCACCAGGTAAAACTTTCAACAACTAATGTCATCTTCGAAATACGAGAGGTGAATGGAAGATTATGCATTGAGGAAGTGGGAGTCGACCTTGAACTTGTGTTCATGCCCATGGACACGATGTACATCTTCTCATCGAAGTTTCTTTTAAAATCAATTATTCCCTTGGTATAAGTTCATCTTATATCTGAGATCTGGCCTTTTGCAATCGTGGTTCTGACCATGTTCTCCTTTAATATCATGTCCTGTGCAAGTTTAAGCACTTGTCTTCTATAGAGCAATACCCCAGTTCAACTTCTAGTTTGATCTGTCGTCGAGTATTACCCCCTGGTATCTCAAGATTATCATGGAACTGCATAACTTCTTATGAGTTCTTCATCAAGTGCTACCTTTCCACTGATTCCAATTTTTCACGGGCTCTGAGTTATTATACACTCAAAGACACCGATAACTGAATCGAGTTCGCATTGCGATTCAACAAGTATTTGAACCCATCACTGCTTACAAATTTATTAATCCTTCAAGTCATTCCTAGCCTGATCGGCTATATCATTATCGAGCTAATTTTAACTGTGCTACCCGGTCCTTCTTCCCGGAGCACAATTTTCGACGATGAACTAACCTTACGTCGATCATCATCGTCATATCATTTCGCCTTGAACAACAAGCTTGGTTTAGAGTTTGTGTCGTAACGGTGGTTCCAATAACCTCTTGCTTCATCATTCCTTTGACTTGATGTCGTCGCTGATTGACTACATCTGCATGAAATCTCTCGACAATTGTGTCATGATCATCTTCAACCTTATGAGCTCTTCCAGGAATTCAATTGAATTCATGATGGGTAATACCATCCTTGCCCCTCGATGATTCCTGTTCTCATCGACCACTTTATTGCCTTCCGTTCAACACAACTTGTTCGCGTTTTGTGTAAACCTTGAGATCACTGCTACCCAGCAGTTGATCTTCCTTACCTCGGAAGTATTACCATCACTTTTTGTCAAGAATGTGGTGAGAATTTCACCACCTCTTAATAATTCTTGATATCTTAATACTTCTTGCCATCTTCGTTCATTCCTTGGTCCCCGTATTGTTTTCAACCGGAATACCGACAATGGAGCTAAGACGTGTGAATTCAAAACTTCTAGCAACCCTATTGCTTTGAAGTGAATGGGCGATAGTTCATTCTAAGTCCTTCGCTAATTGAATCACCATTCTAACATTGGTCGTGCAACCCAATCCACATTTCGGGCGCACCTTTCAACCAATGTTTAATTGTGTATGTTTTCCTCGAGCATACTTCCTTATATCATTTGATCTGACAAATGTTATCTCCTTGTTCACCTAATGGTGGAAATCCATCTTTTGGGAATATCGGTGAATTGCCGTTGAGTTCACCAGACACCTCCTTGTCCTCTCCTTGGGTTAATGATGGAATCTTGTTAACGGAAATCACTTCATAGTTCATTTCCCCGAGAATCTTACAATGTCATCTCGTCAATTTGCATTGCACCTTTTCTTCTCAGGTATCCTAAGTCTGAGGTATCCTGACACCAATCGGATCTGAATCTCGGTCAGATATGATGGTTGGGACAACTTTCCAGGAGTTATGTTGTTTGTCCTTTGATAACCCGGTAACATGATGTCATGCCTAGCACCCCCCTGGCTGGAGGACCTATCATTATGATTTCTTTTGCAAGGATAACCATTCCTCCTGGAGGAAGTGGTAGGACTTATTTTATAAGTTACTCCTGATGGATCATTGGTGTATCCAAAGTCTGATCTTCACCTGAAGACCATGTCACCGCTATCTCGAAGCATGTCAATGGTACTCCGATTTTCAACTGGCACGTTTGAAGCACGATGCTATATTTTAATTATCAATTATCCTAACACCGTTGTGTGAGTAATATCATGAGATTCCTTCCCCCTTACCTAAATGGTTTTCTACTTTATATCCTGTCATGGATATCTTGCTCTGCTTGTCCTTGGGAAGGATATACCCTCGAAATATGTGTTTAAACATATTTTCCATTCCATTGTTCTATTTGATCTGATGATCACCTTTTCCTTTCCATTGTTTTGTTTAACCTTTCTTGTGATCTATATGATCTAAGCAGTAATGTTCTCCTGCTTATGTAAACACCTCGGTGTACAACTCTGTCAGCAAGACCCTGTTACTATTGTTGAAAACATTCCGGTAACCACCGATGGACGAGAACTTTGCCTATTGGCCCGCCTCGTTCAACGAGCAGGAAAATGGTTCTCTTCGTCCCTCGCCCTTGGTATCGATGTTGTTGCCGACATAACTGATAGGCTACCCTCTAACACGCCTTACTATCGTGACCGTGCAAGGTGTCGGCCCCCTTCCTACTTTCACCCACATGGTGGGCCCATAACCCACAGTTCCACCAGGATCGAAACCTGACTCTCCTGTACACCCTCATGTTTCCAAAGTTTTTCCTCGCGCGTGAACTCGTATGAAATTCATGAGCCACCTACCGATGAGATCATCAGTTCTGGTATCAGACGCAATACTTATTCTCGTTGCTCTGAACCCCTTTCACCTTCTGATTAGGCATCAAACGCTTGCCTATCCGTTTGAAACTTCTCATGGTACCTCCTTACTTTGCTCTCGATATTTTCTTAAGTTTAAATTCGAGAGTACTTCCGCCACCTTCCTCGATGTTATCGACCAGATAGTCGACCTTGCAGAGGTCTGTTCTTCCGGAATGTCCCGTTACCTATTCGTAAGTACGATGAAGATCCCGAAGAAAGGACGTCGACTTCATCATGATGGCCGGAAGCAAGGGAATGAAGACATCAATGTATTGGACCGGTCTCTTCGAGAAGAGCAAGCCACAATGAGAAGACCCGCTAGATTCGTTACCAAACCTTCCCCCCTTTCACTACCTCTTAAATCTCGAGACGAGATTTCTTGTAGTGGAGGAGAATTGTGACGCCCGGATGATTAAGCTACAGAAGCCCTCTGCTAATGATGCCATGTCACTTCGATTACTATTGTCAATATCGCGTTAGTTCGAAACCGATTTAAATTCAATTCAAAATCGAGCAAACAATAAACGTTTTCAAATATTAAAATTTAAATGTTCTAAGTGAACCAAATAATACTTAGGTAATTAAGGTGGAGAAACCAAACTTTGAAAGAATGTAAAGGCTCTAAGATAATTAAAACAGTAGCTAAAAACAGTTAAATTAATGCCTGTTGAATTTTATAAAATATTAAACTATTTTATCTTGGGTTGAGAATTAAGGTGGCGGTAGTATATTTATAAATACAATTTTAGGTGCTAGTGTTTATTTTTATAAAACTGAAATAAAAGGGAACTTGAAATAAAATAGAAAATAATAAAAGAAAAGGAAAATACAAAATAGAAAACAAAAGGAAAATGAAAAGCCCCCCTCCACTAGGCCGAATGGCCCAGCTGGCCGGCCCAACCGGCCAAAGGCCCAACCGGCCAACCCCACTCCTTTCCTTACCCCCCCCGCAACCCTAGCCGCCACCCCACTCGTCCACTCCCCCCCACTCGCGCCTCCCACGTTCCTCTCTCTCCCTCGTCTGGATCGAGGCAGGGGAGCCAGATCCCGCGTCGCCGGCGTCGCCCGTCACCCTCCCCCCTCGCTGGACGCCTCCTCGCCTCACCCCGAGTCGCCCCGGCGCCCGTCCACGCCCCGCCCCCGATCTGGATCGGGGCACGACCCGACCCCGTCGCCGCCGCCCGGAGCTTCTCCGCCGGACCTCCCTCACCGGACTGCCGCCGCCTCGCCATATCTTCCTCGTCGGACCTCCCCTAACTCCGTCGAGCACACTGCCCCGTTCCCTACTCCCCCTTGTGAGCCCCGACCTCTCCTCTCTCCCCCTCGCTCGCTCACCGCGCCGTCTGCGCTCCGGCACGCCGGCCCGCCGGCGCCCGCACGCGCTCACCGTGCCCCGCGCGCCCTCTGCGCCGAGCCCCCCCCCCCCCGCGCCCGAGTCATCCTCGCCGTGCGCGGCCTCCCTGCTGCAGCCCTGCCGCGCGCTCATGCGCGCCCGCCCACACGGGGCCGTGCTCGCCGCCGCTCGCTCACCGGCCGGCCCGTGCTGGCCTCGCCCACGCCGGCCTGGCGACCTGCCAGGTCCGCCGCCCACGCCCGCATGCCCCTGGGCGTGCGTCCGAACGGGGCGCGCCCGTTACCCGTCGCCCGCGCCCTGAATGGCCTCTGTGCCACTGAACGGGGGGGCCCACGCCCCCCAGAACGTTTTAAAAAAATGAAAAAGAAAAAGAATTAAACATATATATATATAAATAGTTAATTAATTAATTAACTAAATTAATTAAGTTAATTAATCCTGCTTAATTAATCTAATTAACCTGTTAGTCTAACTAAACAGTAATTAGTTTAACTAAATCCTAATTAACCTAACAGAGCATGACAGGTGGGTCCCATTGGACCCACGCGTCAGTTTGACCCAGTCAACCCCTGTTGACTGCTGATGTCAGCATGACGTCATGCTGACGTCATAAATCCATTTTCCGAATTAATTAAATAATTAAATAAATTCCAGAAATTAATAAAATCTTTAGAAAATCATATCTTTTAATCCGTAACTCGGATTAAAATATTTTCAACATGAAAGTTGCTCAGAACGACGAGACGATTCCGGATACGCAACCCGTTCGTCCGCCACACACCCCTAACCTATCAAACCCGCAACTTTCCCCCTCCGGCTCCTCTGCCCGAAAACACGAAACCCCGGGAATACTTTCCCGGATGTTTTCCCCCCTTCACCGGTATCACCTACTACCGCGTTAGGGCACACCGAACACCGCGTATTGCCTTGTTATATTTTGTGATGCTTTGTTTGCTCTGTATTCATTATTTCTTCCCCCTCTTCGCTCCGGTAGACTACGAGACCGACGCTGCTGCTGACCAGTTCGACTACGGAGTTGACGACCCCTCTCTCTTGCCAGAGCAACCAGGCAAGCCCCCCCCCTTGATCACCAGATATCGCCTACTCTTCTCTATACTGCTTGCATTAGAGTAGTGTAACATGTTACTGCTTTCCGTTAATCCTATTCTGATGCATAGCCTGTCATTGCTGCTACAGTCATTGATACCTTACCCGCAATCCTAAATGCTTAGTATAGGATGCTAGTGTTCCATCATTGGCCCTACATTCTTGTCCGTCTGCCATGCTATACTACTGGGCTGTGATCACTTTGGGAGGTGATCACGGGCATATACTATATACTTTACACTGTTACATTACTGGTGATACTGTTTGGAGATGGGGGCTGAAGGGGCAGGTGGCTCCATCCAGGTAGAGGTGGGCCTGAGTTCCCGACGGCCCCCGACTGTTACTTTGTGGCGGAGCGACGGGGCAGGTTGAGACCACCTAGGAGACAGGTGGGCCTGGCCTTGTTCGGCATTCGCGGATACTTAACACGCTTAACGAGATCTTGGTATTTGATCTGAGTCTGGCTACTGGCCTATACGCACTAACCATCTACGCGGGAGTAGTTATGGGTATCCCGGCGTCGTGGTATCAGCCGAAGCACTTCAGACGTCAGCGACGGAGCGGCGCGCGCCGGATTGGACTGGAATGCCTACTAGGCTAGGTCTGCTTCTGGCCGCCCTCGCAACATGCAGGTGTGCTATGGGCGATGGGCCCAGACCCCTGTGCGCTTAGGTTTAGACCGGCGTGCTGGCCTCTCTGTTTTGCCTAGGTGGGGCTGCGACGTGTTGATCTTCCGCGGCCGGGCATGACCCAGGAAAGTGTGTCCGGCCAAATGGGATCAAGCGTGTTGGGTTATGTGGTGCACCCCTGCAGGGAAGTTAATCTATTCGAATAGCCGTGATCTTCGGTAACAGGACGACTTGGAGTTGTACCTTGACCTTATGACAACTAGAACCGGATACTTAATAAAACACACCCTTCCAAGTTCCACAGACAACCCGGTGATCGCTTTTCCGCAGGGCGACGAGGAGAGGATTGCCGGGTAGGATTATGCTATGCGATGCCACTGGAGATGCTACTTGGAGATGCTACTTAGAGATGCTACTTGGAGGACTTCAATCTACTCTCTTCTACATGCTGCAAGACGGAGGCTGCCAGAAGCGTAGTCTTCGACAGGATTAGCTATCCCCCTCTTATTCTGGCATTCTGCAGTTCAGTCCACCGATATGGCCCTTTACACATATACCCATGCATATGTAGTGTAGCTCCTTGCTTGCGAGTACTTTGGATGAGTACTCACGGTTGCTTTTCTCCCTCTTTTCCCCCCTTCCCTTCTACCTGGTTGTCGCAACCAGATGCTGGAGCCCTGGAGCCAGACGCCACCGTCGACGACGACCCCTACTACACTGGAGGTGCCTACTACTACGTGCTGCCCGCTGATGACGACCTGGAGTAGTTTAGGAGGATCCCAGGCAGAAGGCATGCGCCTCTTTCGATCTGTATCCCAGTTTGTGCTAGCCATCTTATGGCAACTTGATTAACTTATGTCTGTACTCAGATATTGTTGCTTCCGCTAACTCGTCTATGATCGAGCACTTGTATTCGAGCCCTCGAGGCCCCTGGCTTGTATTATGATGCTTGTATCACTTATTTTATTTGTAGAGTTGTGTTTTGATATCTTCCCGTGAGTCCCTGATCTTGATCGTACACATTTGCGTGCATGATTAGTGTACGATTGAATCGGGGGCGTCACATCCTTCCTTGCCTACCGACCGCGATCCCTCCTTTTGAGGGATCTTGATCTTATCCCTTTGAGATTTGATCCAATTCCTTTTAGGGGGGATTTTGGTGCGTATGAACCAGAGGTGTGGCACCTTGGCCCACCATCCACGTTCAAGTAGGCCCCTCCATGCAGGTGGGTCCCACCCCGAATCCTTCTAGAACCTTCCCGGTACATTACCAACATATCCCGAACTTTTCTGGTAACCTTGAAAATATATTCCATTTATGTTTTCTTTGTCTCCTTACAATTCTGAAGCTCCTAGTGATGTCCGGGATCCCATCTGAGACTCCAAATCCAAATTTGATAACATCATCTTATTATCTTCATCAAACCTTAGCGGCGCCGAACGTTAAGTGTTTGACCCTACGGGTTCGAGAATATGGAGACATGACCAAGATCCCTCTTCGATCAATAACCAATAGTGGGACCATGGATGCCCATAATGGTTCCACCATATTCCATGAAGATATTTCATCATTTGAACCACGATGTCAAGGATTCAGATAATCCCGTATACAATTCCCTTTGTCTGGCGATGTGTTACTTGCCTGAGATTCGATCGTCAGAATCACCATACCTAGTTCAATCTCGTCACCAGCAAATTATCTTTACACGTTCCGTAATAAAATACCCCCGTGACCAAACACATAGTCACATGCTTGCAAGCTACTCAGGATGTTGTA
The DNA here is from genome assembly GCF_018294505.1 of Triticum aestivum. NCBI lineage: Eukaryota > Viridiplantae > Streptophyta > Magnoliopsida > Poales > Poaceae > Triticum > Triticum aestivum. The sequence goes on along the minus strand of NC_057804.1, from coordinate 351,637,560 downwards.
TTACCGAGAGGGCCCAACGATATCTCTCCATCACATGGAGTGACAAATCTCAGTCTTGATCGATGCAACCCAACTAGTAGCTTGATCGCGTAGTTGCGAAGTGGCGGTTGATGGCCACAAAAGCATTCTTCCGGTACTAGCGAGTGGCATGATCTCATGGTCTAAGGAACATATACTTGACATTAAGAAAGTTGTAGCAATTTAAACTTAGTGAGACGATCAGATGCTAAGCTTATGATTGGGTCTGTCCATCACATCACTCTCCTAATGATATGACCTTATTATTAAAGACAACTCATGCCCATGGTTAGGAAACCTTAACCATATTTAGTCAATGAGCTAGTCTAGTAGAAGCTTACTACAGATAAAATATTTGTTGCGTATCCACAAATGTATTTCAGTTTCCGGTTAATTCAATTATAGCATGGAGAATAAACACTTATCAAGAACAAGGTAATATGATAAATAACAACTTTATTATTGCCTCCAGGGCATATTTCGACACAACCTTCCTCTGACCTTGAGGTGCTGCAATTCTTCAGGGCATCCACCACGTGGGATGTTGGCAATGACACCTCCTAGCATACCTAGATCGCCCCTTGATGGGAACTCCATCTCCAACCTTGCACGAACCCTGATTACCATGGTGCCATGCCGGCGTAGGCGTACGAGCTCGGTCGTGCAGGCTCTGTAGGACTACGCTTGGATTCTCGACATCCAGGGAGCGCTAGGACCGACGACCACCATCGAGTATGTCGACTTATGGCACCGCGTGCAGCATGTATTTCTCACTCCATGACCGGGTGTGATCCGTTGGCATTGGATGGAGAACGGTATCTACTCGGTGACATCGTGCTACCAAGCACTATTCTTGGGCTCTTCTGCTTCCGAGCATTGGCGGCTGGTTTGGAAGACTTGGGCTCCCCTCTTGTTTAGTTCTTCCTTTGGCTGGCATCCCTAAACCGGTGTTGGTCCTCCGATCGCCTGGCCTACCGAGGCCTACCCCATGAGCCAACCTGCTTTCTTTGTTCGCAGGAACAAGAGACACGGTTGCGCCTTCGCTAGAGTGGTTTGGCAGGAAATCCTCTCATGGCGCTGCCCTCAAGTTACCCCGCCGGACGATTCCTTGGGCTTCTTCGACGGGTGGACTTCGACCATTGATGCTACCCCGACACCCCTACGTCGTGGTCTAGCCTTCATCGCCGCGCTCGCTGCATGGTCTATTGTAACACCCCGGATTTGTTGCGCCAGGTGTCCGCCAGTTATTCACTGTCTTTGCCATGTCATTTGATTGCGTGTTGCATTTTATCATGTCATCATATGCATTGCATTGCATACGTGTTCGTCTCATGCATCCGAGCATTTTCTCCGTTGTCCGTTTTGCAATCCGGCGCTCCTATGTCCTCCGGCGTTCCCCTTTTGTCTCTCGTTGTGAGCGGGTGTTAAACGTTCTCGGAATGGACCGAGCCTTACCATGCGGCCTTGGTATAGCACCGATAGACCGCCTGTCAAGTTTCGTGCCACTTGGAGGTCGTTTGATACTCCAACGGTTAACCGCGTAGCCCGAAACCCCCCTTCTCTTTGCAGCCCAACACCCTTCCAAACTGGCCCAAAACCCATCTAACTCCCCTCCATGCTCTCGGTCGTTCGATCACAATCGTGTGGGCGAAAACCGTGCCTCATTTGGACTCTCCTAACTCCCTCTACCTATTTATATGTGCTCTCCCCGAAAATCCCGCAGATCAAACCCTAGCCCCGCTCCCCTCGCGCGCCGGACATGTCCAACCCCGCCGGACATGTCCAGCCTCCACCTCGCTCCGGCCAATCGCGGCCTGCCACGTCACCTCCTCCGCCGCCTCAGCCACTCCCACGCCGCCACATCACCGCCGCCCATCCCACGCGCCGCCGAAGCCCGCGAGGCCCATCGCCGGCCCTCCCCGGGCCCGCGCCCGAGCGTCGTCGCGCCCGCAGGCCCAGCTCCCCGCGCCCCGCCGCTTGGCCCGTCCGCCGTCGCGCCGACCTTCGCCGGCGCCCGCCTCCGCCGCCGTTCGTCGCCGGCGTGCCTCGCCCTCCGCCCCGCGCGCCTCCCCGCCCGGATCCGCCGCCGCCCAGGTCGCCCGCCCTCTCGCGCCCGGATCGCCGCCTCCGTCGCGCAGGGCGCTGTCTCCGCCACCCCGCTCCCCGCTCGCCGGCCGGAGTTCGTCGCCGGCCATGCCGCGCCCGAGCGCGTGCCTCCGCCCGGCTGCCGCGGCCCCGCGCCAGAGCCGCGCCGCCCCGCCTCCTCCGGCGATCCCCGGCGCCTCGGCCCCATCTCCGGCCCCCTTCCTCGTCTCCGGCACCGCCTTCCCCGTCGTCTTCTCCGGCGAGCTCCGGATCTGCCTCGAAATCCACGTCCGGGTCAACCCCGGATCCGGAGGTGATTTTTCCTCTAAGTCCCGAATATTTTTGCATAATTATGCCATGTTCATCGCATCATATCTCTGCATGCGTAGCTCCGTTTCATGTGTGTAATATGTCAAATTGTTCGCCTCAACGAGTACTTCATTTCATTCCATTGCATCATGTTCATTTGAGCTCATCTTGATGCCTGAATCATTGTTGCAAGAGTGCTTCATAATGTTGTCTGCTGTCTGTTAACAGAACATGCTCATTTGTCATTTTTGCCATGATTGATGTGTGCATCCTATGAGGTTGATGTCTACATGTGTTTTGATCTATGCTATGTCTTATTTACAGAGGTGCTTGCCATGTATTTTTGTGATCAATGTGGTGACTATCACAAGCATGCAAAGTAGGCTTCGTGATGTTGCTGATTTTAGTCCCTGTTCTGCTGTTATTTTGATGCCATGTAAACTTGATGCTACAGAGAGATCCATGCATATTTTGAGATACTTAAGTAAGGATGTTTTGAACATATGGTTATCTTCTAGCCATTCATGCCCCTGGTTGAAATTATGGAGTAGTCTAGCATGTCATTTTCGTGCTCTACTTTTGCTACAAAATATTTCCTGGCAGATTGTTTACATGTTATTCAATTTTGCCAAGGTTGTTGTAGTTGATCCTTGCATGCTATGAACTTGTTCTTGCCTTGGTTTATTTCATAAACATGTCTTCTTGCTGATGCTATGCTTATCTTGTCATGCAATGACTTGTGGTGAGTGAATCGAGCTTGTTAAGTAGCGTACTTGCTGTTGCTGTTTTGCTAGGCTGAATCTGTTATTCCGTGATGCTATGTAAACCTGCTACTACTAGTCATTCTATGCATAATCTGGAGATGTTCACTAAGGGTGTTTTGTTCTGCATGTCATGCTCTATCCATTAATGCCCCTGGTTGCATTTATAGCATGCTGTAGCTTGTTGTAAACTTGCTCCAAAGTTGCTAAATAATGTTGCTGTCAGCCTGTTAACATTAAGTTCAGTTGTTGCCATGATTGTTGCTAGTGTTCCATGTAACCTATGAACTTGCTCTTGCCATGCTTAGCTTCATAAATATGTCTTCTTACTGTTGGTTGCCTTGCCATGCCATGTATTGCTCTGTGGTGAGTGGTACAAGCTCACAAACATGCCTTCTTATCGTTGTTCCTGCCATGTTTGAATCTGTCATATAACTTGCCATGTTTACATGGGTGCCATCATTTCTTCTGATCCTTTTTGGCTCATGGTCAGTAAGGGAATTTTGTTTTATGTAATTAGGAGATTCATGCCATGCCTTTGTTTGCCATGATAAATTCTTGTAACATGTTGTTTGATAGCTCTAAACACTGCAACCTGATGTTATTTTCTGCAAAGTCTGAACTGTTATTACTTGCAATCTTGCCATGTGTGTTTGAGCATGTTTTAGTGATTTCTGGAGATAGCTCAGTGTTCATGTTTTGTTATGCTTTACCTGTACATCATGCCTATGCTTTTTGTTTTCTTGTTGAGGTCCTGTAGCATGTTGTTTTGATGCTTGCAAGATGCCTAGTTGCTGTTTTGGACAGCTTGTCCTTTAAACTTGTTTCATGTGTATGTGTTGCACCGTTGCTCCGTTTTGAGTGTGCTCTATATGAAACTTGCTTAGAATTGCATATAGCTTCATATTATCATGTTGCATCCTTGTTTTGGTGTGTTTGCTTGATGTTTGTATGCATTTTGCATCAATGACATGTTTAACTTGTTTTGCTCATATCTTCTAGGCCGTAGCTCCAAATATAATGAACTTTATATGTAACTTGACTAGAATTTCGTGTAGATCATCTTTGTGCATCTTAACTTGCTGTTTAACAACTTGAACATAAGGTTTATTCAGATCTGGACCAATTTCGAAATTTGCATATGAGGACTTACCGAAATTGTTATATGTTGTTCCCGGCCTCATTTAAACTTGCTTTGATGTGTTGCTCTTGTTTGCATCATCTCTTGCCATTAGTAACTTCATGTAGCCTTTGTCATGCATCATGCTTGTTTGTGCATCATGTCTTGATCATGTGTGGTGTGTTTACCGTGTTGTGTGCTTCTTCTCGATAGTTCCTGTTTCGTTGCGACCGTGAGGATTCGTTCGTCTACGCTTGGTTCGGCTTCATCCGTTCGTCTTCTTCATGGACTTGTTCTTCTTCCTTGCGGGATTTTAGGCAAGATGACCGCTACCCTGGATCTCACTACTATCATTGCTATGCTAGTTGCTTCGTTCTATCGCTTTGCTGCGCTACCTATCACCTGTTTATCAAGCCTCCCATATTGCCATGAACCTCTAACCTTTGATACCTTTCCTATGCAAACCGTTGTTTGGCTATGTTACCGCTTTTGCTCAGCCCCTCTTATAGCGTTGCTAGTTGCAGGTGAAGTTGAAGATTGCTCCATGGTGGACAGGATTTTGGTTGGGATATCACAATATCTCTTATATTATTAATGCATCTATATACTTGGTAAAGGGTGGAAGACTCGGCCTTTTGCCTGGTGTTTTGTTCCACTCTTGCCGCCCTAGTTTCCGTCATACCAGTGTTATGTTTCCGGATTTTGCGTTCCTTACGCGGTTGGGTGATTTATGGGACCCCGTTGACAGTTCGCTTTGAATAAAACTCCTCCAGCAAGGCCCAACATTGGTTTTACCATTTGCCTCACCACCGCCTACCTTTCCCTTGGGAGTCGCCCTCTCGAGGGTCATCTTTATTTTAGCCCCCCCCGGGCCAATGCTTGTCTAAGTGTTGGTCCAAACCGAGCGATGTCCGGCGCCCCCTGGGCAACCAGGGTCTATGCCAACCCGACATCTGGCTCATCCGGTGTGCCCTGAGAACGAGATATGTGCAGCTCCTATCGGGATTTGTCGGCACAGCGGGAGGCTTTACTGGTCTTGTTTTACCATTGTCGAAATGTCTTGTAAACCGGGATTCCGAGTCTGATCGGGTCTTCGTGGGAGAAGGTATATCCTTCGTTGATCGCGAGAGCTTATCATGGGCTAAGTTGGGACACCCCTGCAGGGTATAATCTTTCGAAAGCCATGCCTGCGGTTATAGGCAGATGGGAATTTTTTAATGTCCGGTTGTAGATAACTTGACACCAGATCCGAACTAAAATGCATCAACCGCGTGTGTAGCCGTGATGGTCTCTTTTCGGCGGAGTCCGGGAAGTGAACACGGTTTCTGGGTTATGTTTGACGTAAGTAGGAGTTCAGGATCACTTCTTGATCATTACTAGTTGACGACCGTTCCTTTTTGCTCTCTTCTCGCTCTTATTTGCGTATGTTAGCCACCATATATGCTTAGTCGCTGCTGCAGCCTCATCACTTTACCCCTTCCTCCCCTTTAAGCTTTGCTAGTCTTGATACCCATGGTAATGGGATTGCTGAGTCCTCGTGGCTCACAGATTACTACAACAACAGCTGCAGGTACAGGTTTATACGATGATCATGACGCGAGAGCGATTTTGACTTGTTTTGGAGTTCTTCTTCTGCTTCTTCTTCGATCAGGGGATAGGTTCCAGGTCGGCAGCCTGGGCTAGCAGGGTGGATGTCGTTTGAGTTTCTGTTTGTGTTTCATCCGTAGTCGGATGATACTCTTATGTATTGTTATGTTGTATTCGTGTGGCATTGTATGCCTTATTTATGTATCCCCATCTATTATGTAATGTTGATGTAATGATATCCACCTTGCAAAAGCGTTTCAATATGCGGGTCTAGGTGGGACCTTCGAGTTCCTTTTGGATAGGGTCGCATATTGGGCGTGACATCTATTTGGCGACACCACAACGCCATCATCTTCGAAAAGATAACGCCGCCATCCTTCACCCTTATCAACGTGATCAAGGAGGAGGCTTGCTCTTGGGCTAATACGAAGTCAAAGATTAAGACTAGTTATTCCTGTAACCCGACATGCATTCTTGGGGTTAAGCACCCCCTTTTTCTTCTGCTCATTGGGTGTCCTGACCATGTCAATCTCTGTATGTGGCTGGGCACTACCCTGTATTTGCTTTGGGAAACGTTTCCCTTCGGTCGACCGGCCGGGTTTCGGCCGGTCGCTTCGTCGCGCGAGGCGCTGGCATGTGGGACCCGTGCAGAAGCTTTTTGACCACCGCTGGCCACCTATCTTATCTCTTCACGTGACCCGTTTTCATCCCCACCCACTTCGTTCCCCACCGCCTGCTCTCTCTCTCTCTCTCAATCCAATTCAAGCGGCGGCAACAACGACACCCACCAACGACCACGGTGCTGCGACGGGGAGGTGGGAACCGACAACGACGGGGATGCTGGAACCGGCGGCGGTGGATGCTGCAGATGTCGGCCGCTGGAGCTGCAACGACCTCGACCGGCGTCACGGGGGGAGGGGGCACCACCGGTGCTCAAGAAGATGCGACCTCGACCAGCCATGGCGGGTGTGGGGACGGAGGTGGCGTTTTGCTACAGCCGACCCTGGTAGACGCTGGAAGCGACCATGGTTTTGGCTGGAAGTGGCCATGCATTTTGCTGGAAGCGGCCATGCATTTTGCTGGATGGCAGACGCGGGCATGCAAGATGCTACAAGCACATGTCGGCGAGCTGCAAGCGTGGTCTGGAATAGCTTCAACCCGCGAACCAGTCGGAGCTGCGAGAGATGAGCGGTGGGCAGGGTGCTGAAACCGGATGCCCCCTCGCCACTGGTGCGTTATTTTTGCTGGAGCTATTGTTCTTTTTGCTGGAATTAGTCTACTTTTTTGCTACGATCAACCAGTGAATCTCTCCCGGTTCGAGTTTGTTTCCTACTGGAACCAGTGCTTAATTTTGCTACAACCATTGGCTTTTTTTTTGCTGGAATTGGTCTACTTTTATGCTACAATCAACCACTGAATCTCTCCCAGTTCGAGTTTGTTTTCTGCTGGAACCGGTGCTTAATTTTGCTACAGTCATTGTTTTTTCTGCTGGAACTAGTCTACTTTTTTGCTACAATCGACCACTGAATCCCCACCTGAGTCTACTTTTTTGCTTCCACCATATTCAGCCGAGTCTACTTTTTTGCTTCCACCATATTCTATTTTTGCTGGATCCTGTCATTGTTTTTGCTTCCACCATGTTCTATTTTTTGGCACCACATTCAGAGTTGCGACCGTGGGGGCATCGTCGGGCTGCCGCCGACGAGTTGGCCGGCGCTGCAGTAGAAGCATGCGAAGGATTAGGGGGAGGAGGAGGTGCATGGTTGCAGGGCATGGACACGGGGGAGACGAGGGGGGGGGGGGGAGTGGAGACGCAGCGACGGCGAACTCCGACCCACGGCGGGGGCGGCGACCTGCGTGGTGCGGGGCAGGTGGGGCATGGCGGGTCGATTTGATGGGGCGAGGGGAATTTTTCTCCTGCTCGCTTGGAACGATGGGTGGGGGAACGAAGCAGGGAAGTTGATCTGGCGGATGAGATGCCTTGCATCGTACGGCGCAGATGCGACCGGCCCAAATTTAGGCCGGTGCGCCGGCGCAGATCAGCGCCCATTTGCTTTCCTCTATCAACGTAATAATACGCTCTCAAGCGTATCTGCGAAAAATGTTGTTTCGTCTAAAAAAGGGGTTGTACTGTAAAAAAGAAAAGAAAAAAGAGAGACGATCAAGAGGTTGTTCTTCCCTTCTGAAAAATGAAAAGAGGTGTCTCCCCTAAAGCCGTGGACTCGCCGTATCTTTGGTTCCCCACAAACCCCGCAAAAAGACCCCTCCGCAAGTGCTCCGCCCACCATCTCTCCTTTCTCATGGCGGCACACGAGGCCTCTGCCGGCGGCGGCGAGGGTGCGCGCTGCACTCCTCCGCGCCCCGCGCTCTCGCTACCCCCGCGCTCCGCCGTCGAATCCTTCTTCGGCTCTGGCGCCACCGCCGCGTCCTTTGCCGAGACCAGCCCCGGACCGGTCACCCTCGCCGCCGCGCTCTTCCCGGACATGCCCTCCTCGGCCTTCCACGGCTCCTTCACCCAGCTCCTTGTCGGCGCCATGGGCTCCCCAGCCGCACCCCCTTTCCCTCCCTCACCGTTCGCCGTGCCACCGGGGCTCAGCCCCACCGCTCTCGTCGGCCCCCCTTCGCTCTTCTCCCCTATGGTAACTCCTCCAACCTTACTATACTTGCTCCTGCACCATGCTTGCCGTTGTTTAGGTTTCCAGCTCGTGCGTTAAGAGTGCTAGTTTGTTAAAGTTGCAGATACTATCCTGCTACTTTCAACTCGTACTGCGTATTTTTTAGATTAGTAGTACAATGATAGTGCCTGAACTGGGTAGTAGTGACGAGATTGGGGCGTAGAACCATCGCGGAGGGGTAAGAGTGCTGTAACTCACAGTGTTTAGTTGTGCACTCATGCAGGATGTGATGGATTGCTCTAGACCCTTAGCAATTGTGTTGTGGAAAATATGTTATGAAGTCTAATTTTTCTTTGAAAAGAGGGGGATTCCCTTGACCTCTGCATTGAGTGATGCACACAACCTTTTTATTAATTATTGTCATCGGAGGTCAAACAAGATCAACTTACATAAAATGTCACATATGGCTGCACAAAAAGCAAAGAAGAAGTGGTTGACATAGTAACTTAGCAAGTGCCAAGTGGGCAATGAAGAAATACGGCTGCTCAGAAAGCAAAGAAAAAGGCTATATGGACCGATTGCCATAGTAACTTAGCAAGTGCCAAGTGGGCAATGAAGAAATAGATGCTGAATCGACTCTTCATTGCCACGGAAGCAACACTTGGTGCATCCCGCCAATTTGTTTCTCAAGTATCTTTAGTCAAGATGACCTGCTGGTCAAGGTACCAGATCAATATTTTATTTTTTCAATTTGTTATGAAGTCTAGGGGAGTCCCTAGTTAGTACTCACAAATCTAAAAAGCACGGACACGGGGAAGGAAAGACGGGGATACGGATACGGGGATACGGGATACGGGATTTTCCAAAAACAGCCATTCGGGGATACGGCGAGTATATATAAAATAAAATAAAAATATGCCATGTAATATAGAGTTAAGACAGAAAATTAAAGAGAAATAGATCAAAATAAAGAATAGACTAGAGTACTGCCCCATTTGGTGTCTCTTTTATCAAGTGCTTGATCGATCCTCGTCCCCCCATCTCATTGTAAGTCGCATCTTGCAAAACACATCAAACACAAATTGGCTACCAGTTGTGGCGCTCCCAGATGCCATGCCACTTGCTAGTTGCTACCTATCAACAAGTGTGCAGCAACAAAAGCTGTTAAATTCAGAAATAGGCAATAGCACTAGCAGGCTAGCAGCAGCAGCATCAGCCCAAGCAGCACAAGCGAGCAGCAACAGCATAACAAACAGCAGCAGCACAAGCAGAGAGGTAGCAACAACAAGTCAACAACAAGCTAGCAAGCATCCAGACCCAGTAGCTTAATCCCTTAATAATGGAACAAAATCTGAATCTGAAGAATAAAAGAGGAAGAGGTTGAAGAATGTAGAAGCTGCTGGGTTACCTACAGGCTACAGCTGCGAGGAGCCGAGGAGGCGAGGAGAGAGAGAGACTGCTGGTGCTGGTGCTGGATGGAGGAGTCGCCGTCGAATCCAGGAGTCGCCAGTGCCGGCGGCGGCGAGTCCAGGTGGTGGGAACTTCGATCCAGAAGGTGGCGGCTCCTTCTGTTCGAGCTGGGAGGCAGGGAGCAGCTCGTATGGCACGCTGGAGACCCTGCAAAATAGGGTTACATATTGGGCCGTGGCTGGGCCGGGGGTGTGTTTTTGGGCCAGGCCGTATCCCTAACGTATCCCGGCGTATCCCAGTCGTTTTTTCTTTTTTTTTAATTCGAATTTCGGGGATACTCCAAAATTCGCGTATCCCGCCGTATCCCCGTATCCCGCCGTATCAGGACGGCAATTCGGCGATTCCTGGCGTGTCCGTGCTTTTTAGCTCACAATTGATAATCTGGATCAGCTGCATTTCCAAAAAACCGAGCTTCATACACTTTGATGTAGCTATCCTTTCTTATTGTCTAGACCGGGCTGGTAAAAGTGGGCCAATGTGTCTATGCTTTGTCGCTGTCATGTATTCATACTACTCCCTTCCTTCCAAATTACTTGTCATGGTTTTAGTTCAAATTTGTGGCTGATTGCTTATATCCAAAATAACTATGTTAGTACACTGAAGCCAATTTCTACATTGTTAGTGAAGTTGGCTAAATAGTTTTTGCGCCACTAAGATATATATGTGCACTGCATTATAACCCTGTAAATTGTTGTGCTATTAGTTTAATCCAGAATATAATTATGTTAGTACACTCTGCAATATAATTATGTTATATTCTGCTTTTGTAAGTTTGCTGGTCCATATTAATTTCCTCGAGCTTAGTCTAAGGAGGCGACATGTTCAACAATTAGGTGTAGCGGAGATGCGTATGTTGAGATGGATGTGTGGCCACACGAGGAAGGATCGAGTCCGGAATGATGATATACGAGATAGAGTTGGGGTAGCACCAATTGAGGAGAAGCTTGTCCAACATCGTCTGAGATGGTTTGGGCATATTCAGCGAAGGCCTCCAGAAGCTCCAGTGCATAGCGGACGGCTAAAGCGTGCGGAGAATGTCAAGAGAGGGCGGGGTCGATCAAATTTGACATGGGAGGAGTCCGTTAAGAGAGACCTGAAAGATTGGAGTATCGACAAAGAGCTAGCTATGGACAGGGGTGCGTGGAAGCTTGCTATCCATATGCCAGAGCCATGAGTTGGTTGCGAGATCTTATGGGTTTCACCTCTAGCCTACCCCAACTTGTTTGGGACTAAAGGCTTTGTTGTTGTTGTTGTTGTTGTTGTTTTAGTTCAAATTTGAACTAAAACCACGACGAGTAATTTGGAACGGAGGGAGTATATCACAATCACGTTATATCATTGTAGTTCTTTCTCCATTAAATAGTCACCGGAAGACATGGATGCTGCAAAATGAGTTCAGTATAAATTATGAAAATGTTATTGATTGTCACAGAATTGATTCTATTAGCTTGAGCTGATCGAACAACTTGGGATATCTTTGGCTGGGAGGACATGGTGCTTGGTGTGAATCTATGATAGAAGGAAAGATAACTCCACTTAGTTGTTTTTCTCACCAAATCAAGCCCTAAGCTAACTAGCAGAAACAGTACTTACCAGGGGAGGAGCACACAGCAGCAGCAGCAATCAGGGGAGGAGTGGAGGAGCACAAGAGCAGCAGCATTAACCAGGGGAGGAGTGGAAGAGCACAGCAGCAGCAGCAACCAAAGGAGGAAGGAAGGCAGGGTAGGAGGGAAGGCAGCCGCCAGGGAGAGGGTTAGGTCAGGGTGAGGGGGGGATGGATCGATCTATATATTTCCTGGTCTGGGATGGGCTGATGGGCCAAGCAAATACTGTTAAAAGACAAAAAACTGTTGGGGGCCCAAAATAACTGAGTCGTTCGACTCACTTATGGCGACTAGTCGTGACTAGTCGAGACTAGTCGCTCGAGTCGCTCGACTCACTTATGGCGACTAGTCGTGACTAGTCGAGACTAGTCGCTCGAGTCGCTCGACTCATGCGAGGAGTCGAGTCGCCAGCCTGAGTCGCTCCTGCTCTTGCGACTCGTCGACTAGTCGCTCGACTCGAAAACAGAGCCCTTAAGATACTTGAGTGTTTCGTGATCGGTGTGGAGAATGAACTCATGAGGACGGAGATAATGCTCCCAAACATGCAATACTGGAACTAAAGCATATAGCTCTTTGACATAGATAGGGTAATTGAGTTGCGCTCCGGAGAGTTTCTCACTAAAGTAAGCTATGGGGCGCTTCTCCTGCATTAACACGCCTCCTATGCCATAACCGCTAGCATCGCAATGTATCTCAAACGGTTTATCAAAGTTGGGTAATGCAAGCAAAGGGGCATGTGTAAGCAAATTCTTAAGCTCATTAAATGCGGTGTCTTGGGATGGCCCCCACACAAAGGGCGCGTTTTTCTTACTCAAAGCATGTAAAGGTAAAGCAAGGCTGCTAAAATCCTTCACAAATCTACGATAAAATCCGGCTAGGCCAAGAAAACTACGCACTTGTTGCAAGTTTGTGGGTTGGGGCCAAGTTTTAATAGCATTGATCTTAGCTTCATCTACATGCACACCCTTAGAAGATACTACAAAACCCAAGAAAACAAGCTTATCAACACCGAAAAGGCATTTGTCCATATTAGCATAAAGGCGCTCTTTCCTAAGGGTTTGCAAAACGGTTCTAAGATGGGTGACATGATCTTTGAGGGATTTGCTGAAGACAAGAATATCGTTAAAATAGACCACAACAAATATGCCAATGTAGGGGCGAAGAACAAAATCCATGACTCGCATGAAAGTACTGTTAGACCTTTCAACCTGAGCATTGATAGTTGTGGATGACACTAGGAGAGTTGGGACAATTTTCGTTGGTTTATTTCTCACACAATGCCATGCCCACCTGAGGGGTTGGGGATACATATTTATAGGCTGCTAGCCAGCCAAGGCATATGCTAAGATGCTGCTAAGATGCCAGTCTAAGATGCTAGTCTAAGATGCTAACTGACAGTCCTTGATGGTCAAGAACAGAACTCTATCCTAACAGCCAGTCCTTGATGGTCCAGGACTTTATCCTCCTAACTGCCACAAGGACCATGTGCTGCAGCCCCACAAGGACCCTAGTACACAAACTTATCCATCATTCTCCCCCTAAGTCTTGTACGTCGTCTTGTGGGAGAGTTGAATCATCCCAATCCTGGAGCAAAGTTCGAGGAACTTGACCCTCCCAAGGGGCTTGGTGAGCAGGTCTGCGAGCTGATCCTTGGTGTTGATGTAGCTCGCCTCGATGCTCCCTTCTTCCACACAGCTGCGGATGAAGTGATACCTCAGTCGGATGTGCTTGCTCCGTTCGTGGAACACGGGGTTCTTTGCCAGGGCCAGGGCGGACTTGCTGTCCACCAGGAGCTGCACCGTTCTGGTGTCTTGAACGAGAAGATCACCAAGCAGTCGAGCAAGCCAGAGCGCCTGAGTACAGGCGGTGGAGGCCGCTATGTACTCAGCCTCACAGCTGGACAGGGCCACCACCTGCTGCTTGACTGATTGCCAGCTCACGAGACACTTGCCGAGGAAGAGGAGGATCCCGCTCGTGCTCTTGCTGGTGTCGATGTCGCCGGCGTGGTCGCTGTCGCTGTACCCGACGAAGTGTGCCGCCCCAGGGCACCTAGGGTAATGGAGGCCGTGGTCGAGGGTCCCTGCTATGTAGCGGACGATCCTCTTCACTGCCTGCTGGTGTTCCGACGTTGGTCGCTCCATGAACCGACTGACATAGCCGACGGAGAATGCCAAGTCCGGCCGTGTGTGAGTGAGGTAGCGAAGGCTCCCCACAAGGCGTCGGTACTGCGTAGCATCCACTTCCTCCGTCGTGCTGTCGCGACTTAGTTTCAGCCTCTCCTCCATCGGAGTGAGAGCTGGATGGCAGTCGGTGAGCCCAGCTAGCTCAACGATGCGCTTGGCGTAGGCGGACTGTCGAAGCGCGATCCCGGAGTGGTCCTGGTGCACCTCAATCCCTAGATAGAAGGAGAGGAGCCCCAGGTCACTCATCTGGAACGTGGCCTTCATGTCTTCCTTGAACGCCGCCACCTCTGCATCTTTGGTGCCGGTGATCACCAGGTCGTCAACGTAGACGCCCACCAGCAGGGCATTTCCTCCACTCCCCCGTCGGTAGACGGCAGCCTCATGCGGGCTCTGCTCGAAACCCATCTTCTTCAGCGTGGAGTCCAGCTTGGCGTTCCACGCCCTGGGTGCCTGCCGCAGGCCATAGAGAGCCTTGCGCAGGCGGAGCACCTTGCCCTCCTGGCCGGGAATCGTAAACCCCGGTGGCTGATGCACGTAGACTTCCTCCTTCAAGTCGCCGTTGAGGAATGCCGACTTAACGTCCATGTGGTGGACACGCCAGCCCTCCTGGGCAGCCAGCGCAAGGAGAAGTCGCACGGACTCCATCCGTGCCACGGGAGCGAAAGCGTCGTCGAAGTCGACTCCTTCCTGCTGCAAGAAGCCTCGGGCCACCAAACGAGCCTTGTGCTTGATGATGGCGCCGGCTCCATCCCTCTTCAGCTTGAACACCCACTTAAGGGTGATTGCGCGGTGACCTCGAGGGAGATCAGCAAGCTCCCAGGTGCGGTTTTGCTCGACCGCATCCATCTCCAACTTCATCGCGGCGCGCCATGCCGCGTCTCTCTCGGCCTCTGCAAAGGACCGTGGTTCGCCGTCTTCACACACGAGCTGTAGCTGCGCCTCCAGGTCACGTGGCACCAGTCCTGGCACCGGCTGGTCGCCGAGCACATTATCCATCGTACGGTACCGCAGCGGTTCGCCTCCATACCATGCGTCGACCCGCTCCTCGTCGTGAGTGAGCGGGGAAGCGAACTTCATCGGGTTGTGCTCTGCGTGAGCTGGTGCTGATGAAGACGAGCCCGGAGTGGCGACCGCCGGGGCTGGAGTATGCGGCGTCGCCGGTTGTGGTGTCGTCGGTGTAGCAGGCGCCGGAGTCGATGTAGTTTTGGGGGCCGGGGTAGACGTGCCCGGTGAAGAGGAGCTGCTTGCTCCCCCAGCTTCCTTGAAGTGAGCGTACTCGACAATGAAGTCGTCATACGTCGGCGTCGAGCCGTCGTCCACCGCCTTGTCCCATTGCCACCCTCGCCCTTCGTTGAACACGACGTCTCGCGCTGTGCGCACACGTTGTGTCTTTGGGTCGAGGATGCGGTAGGCCTTTGAGCCCTCCGCGTAGCCGATGAAGACTCCCGGAGTGCTCCTGTCGTCGAGCTTGCCGATGTGGCCGAGCTCCTTGGCGAACGCAAGGCAGCCAAAGACCCGCAAATGAGAGACCGCCGGCTTCCGCCCATGCCAGGCCTCGTACGGAGTTCTGCCGTCGAGTGCCTTAGTAGGAGAGCGGTTGAGGATGTAGACGGCCGTTAGCACCGCCTCTCCCCAGAAGACAGCCGGCATCCCTCTCTGCTTGAGGAGAGCCCGAGCCATCCCCACAACCGTCTGGTTGCGCCGCTCGACGACGCCGTTTTGCTGCGGGCTGTACGGCGCGGAGTAGTGGCGCTGGATGCCCTCATCGGCGCAGTACGACGCGAATTCAGCCGCCGTGAACTCGCCGCCGTTGTCAGTGCGCAACACGCGCAATTTGCGGCCGCTCTCCGCCTCCACACCAACCTGCGCGCGCCTGATGGCGTCCGCCGCTTCTCCCTTACTGCCGAGGATCATCACCCACATGTAGCGGGAGAGATCGTCGACGAGCAGCAGGAAGTAGCGTCGACCTCCTGGTGTGGCTGGCGTCACCGGGCCGCACAGGTCTCCGTGCACGAGCTCCAGCTTCTCCTTAGCCCGAAAACTCGCCTGTTGGGGAAAGGGGAGTCGTCTCTGCTTTGTCAGTACGCAGATGTCGCAGAACTGCTCCACATGGTCGAGGCATGGCAGGCCTCGCACCATCTCCTTGGCACTTAGACGCTTCAGGGCCTCAAAGTGAAGGTGCCCAAAGCGCTCATGCCACTGCCACGCCTCGTCGTCTCGACGGACAGCGAGACAGACCGGTTGTGCCACCTGCACATCAAGGACGTAGAGTCGATTTTCACCTCTGGGCACCTTGGCGAGAAGGCGACGCTGGCGATCCCAGATGCGTAGGACCCCATGCTCAATCAGCACGCGTGAGCCGTTCTCATCCAGCTGTCCCAAGCTGATGATGGAATTCCTTAGCGCGGGGATGTAGTAGACACCGGTGAGCAGCCGGTGCTCTCCCATCTTGGTGGTGAAGATGACGGAGCCGACGCCCTTTATCTCCACAGCGGAGGCATCCCCGAACTTGACGGAGCCTCGCGCATCGGAGTCGAGCTCGGCGAAGAATTCCCTTCGACCGGTCATGTGGTGGGTGGCGCCGGTGTCGAGGCACCACCCCGTAGCCTTGTCCTTCCCGGAGCCATCGCCGAGAAGAGCGTGTGCTTTTGGCTCATCGAGGTGGATGAAAGCCTTTGCGACTGGAGTCGCCGAGGGTAGCTCAATGCTTGCATGCGCCATGAACAGAGCCGTCTCCTCCTCCTTCGCCTGTGCGACGTGAGCCTGGCCTTGTCGTGGTTGCCGACACTCATTGGCCCAATGGCCAAACCGGCCACAGTTGTGGCAACTGTTGTCTTGTGCCGGCCTGGGCTTGCCAGCGGCGCCGTCCTTGGCGCCTCCGCGGGCGTCA
The DNA here is from genome assembly GCF_018294505.1 of Triticum aestivum. Lineage (NCBI taxonomy): Eukaryota > Viridiplantae > Streptophyta > Magnoliopsida > Poales > Poaceae > Triticum > Triticum aestivum. The sequence continues at coordinate 351,620,918 of NC_057804.1, read as the reverse complement.
CCTTCGGCACGTCCTTGTGCCCTGCCCGGGGGGCCTCTTCGCGCCTTACGCTGCTTGCCACGCTTGCGGCCGCCCGTCGAGGAGGAAGGCTCCCCCTTCTTCTTGTCACCAAGGCTGGGATCCCACTGCTCCCGAGTTAGGAGCAGCTTCCCGCCGGTGGTGACGGGCCCCGAGGGGGGCTGTGGCTCGTCGGTGTCGACGACCTTGAGTCGACCTATCGCCTCCTCGATCGTCATCGTGGAGAGGTCCAGCAACGACTCGATCGAGCGAGCCATCTGCTTGTACTTCTCGGGAATGCACCGAAAAAGCTTCTCGACAGCTCTCTCCTCGGTGTAGGTGGCATCGCCAAACTTCACCATCTTCTGCAGCAGAGTGTTGAGACGGAGAGCAAAGTCATCAACGTCCTCACCTGGCTTGAAGCCCAGGTTCTCCCACTCCTTACGAAGTGCCTGCAGGGTGGACTTGCGAGCACGGTCGCTGCCGATGCGTGCTGCGGCGATGGCGTCCCAAGCCTCCTTGGCAGTCCGCTTGTTGGAAAGCGAGAACTGCATCTCGGGCGGGACTGCGGCGATGAGGGCGTCCAGCGCCCGTCGATCCTCTAGGTGGTCGACGTTGCTGTCCTGGACTGCCTCCCACATGCGCCGCACCTGGAGCCTGACCTTCATGATCCCGGCCCACTCGACGTAGTTGGTTTTAGTGAGGGTAGGCCACCCAACACTGGAACCAACATCCCTGACCACAGTCCGGACCTCGTAGAGGCCGCGGTCCTGGTCGTTGCAGCCGCCGTCGCGGTGCGCGCCTCCACCTGGAGCGCGGGCGTGCTCGGCTGCCCACTGCGCCGTCCGCTCCTGCGCCACTTTGGCGCGATCTGCGTCGGCGCCGTCGTCCGCAGGCGCGGAGCTGCTGGAGCTGCCGGGGCTGCCGCGGAGTGCCTTGGCATCCGCCGTAGCCTCACGGGCTGCTTCTGCTGCTGCTGCTGCTTCTACCTCCGCCCTGGCTGCTTCTACCTCCGCTCTGGCTGCTGCCAGCTCCGCTGCAGCCAGCCTCGACACTCTTGCCGCCGCAGCAGCCGCTGCTACAGCCGCTCGCTCACGCTCATCTGCCACGGCGCGCTCGGCCTCTTGCCGGCGCCGCATGCTCGAGGTAGCCGTGTGCTGAGAGCGACCTGCAGACATGGCTCGCTGCAGGGGGGCTGTTGCGTGAAGAGGAGGCTGATGAAGACGAGCTGCTGCTCGACAGTCCGGAGGGAGGAAGGTAACCAGAGGCAGACGGAGCAGCTGCTGCTACCGACTTGGGCTGCTCACAGGAAATGCTCAGGGTGCAGGTTAACCTGGCTCTGATACCACTTGTTAGACCTTTCAACCTGAGCATTGATAGTTGTGGATGACACTAGAAGAGTTGGGACAATTTTCGTTGGTTTATTTCTCACACAATGCCATGCCCACCTGAGGGGTTGGGGATACATATTTATAGGCTGCTAGCCAGCCAAGGCATATGCTAAGATGCTGCTAAGATGCCAGTCTAAGATGCTAGTCTAAGATGCTAGTCTAAGATGCTAACTGACAGTCCTTGATGGTCAAGAACAGAACTCTATCCTAACAGCCAGTCCTTGATGGTCCAGGACTTTATCCTCCTAACTGCCACAAGGACCATGTGCTGCAGCCCCACAAGGACCCTAGTACACAGACTTATCCATCAAGTACCGGGTGCTTCGGATAAACCCATTGGCATAACAAGCCATTCATAAGCAAAATTTGGTCTTAAATGCGGTTTTCCATTCGTCACCTTGTATGTGGATTTGGTAATAGCCACTTTTAAGACCAATCTTAGAGAAGATTGTGGCCCCGCTAAGCTCATCTAGCATATCATCTAAGCGTGGAATGGGGTGACGATATCTAATGGTGATACCATTGATGGGACGACAATCGAAACACATGCGGTAGATGCCATCTTTCTTAGGAACAAGGATTACTGGTATGGCACATGGCTCAAGCTTTCTCTTACATGGCCATTGTCGATGAGTTGTTGTACTTGCCGTTGGATCTCCTTGGTTTCCTTGGGGTTGACGCGGTAGGGATAGGAAGGGGTGCTCCGGGGATGAGGTCGATGTGGTGTTCGATGCCTCGAAGAGGAGGTAGTCTCGGAGGTAGCTCGTCGGGGAATACATCTTGGAACTCCTGCAATAGAGAAGACAACACTAAAGGTAGATCGTGTGAGGTGTTAGTTTTAGGTGCCTCCCTTGCACAAGAGGACATAGTGCATAACACTTGATGGGTTCTCACACACTTTTCTCATCTCACTTTTGGTGGCAAATAGCACTAAGTTTTTCTTATCGCTCATCGTGGAGGCACTCAATTTGGGCTTGTGGCTCTCATTCCCTTTTGGGTGGCTCACTATTCTCTCCATGATGGGTGGCTTGCTTGTCGGCGATCACTTGACTTGGAGACATTGGTCGTAGCACGTACTCCTTTCCCTTCATCTTGAAGCTATAGTGATTGGTTCGCCCGTTGTGGATGACGCCTCGGTCAAATTGCCATAGTCGTCCAAGGAGGTGGCAAACTGACATTGGAACGACATCACACTCCAAAGTGTCTTCATATGCTCTGATCTTAAAGGAAACTTGCACCATATGCTCGAGTTGGATAGTGCTGGAGTCGCTTAGCCATTGGACCTTGTAGGGGTGTGGGTGCTTCATCTTGACCAATTGGAGCTTGGAACATAGCTCTTCACTCGCCAAGTTTTGGCAACTCCCTCCATCGATGATGACCTTCACGGACCTTCCATTGATGCCGACCTTGGTGTGGAAGATATGTCATCTTTGGTCTTCGTCTTGTTGATGTTGAAGAGTCAAAACCTTGGAGACAACAAGAGCGGGGCTCATATCTTCGTCACAAAAGACTTGATCATCTTCATCTTCGTTCACGCGTCGGTGCATGGCGACTTGCTAAAAAAAAGGACAGCCCGGTGCATGTAGCTCCCGCTTGCGCAGGGTCCGGGGAAGGGTCCGACCACTTTGGGTCTATAGTACTCAGCCTTTCCCTACATTTCTGTAAGAGGCTGTTTCCAGGACTTGAACCCGTGACCTCATGGCCACAAGGCAGCAGCTTTACCACTGCGCCAAGGCTCCCCTTCGCATGGCGACTTGCTCAATGGCTAATTTTTCCTCTTCACTCATGGAGTCGTATGTGCCATCGTCGTTGAGGATCATGGTGCACTTGTTGGTGCACTCGAAAGACTTGTGGCCTAGGTCGCCACATGTGAAGCATTTGATGGAACTTATCTTGATGGTCTCATCCGATGGAGTTGTAGATGATGAAGCCCTTGGCTTGAAGTTGCTTGTAGTAGGAGGGTGATTTGAAGTTGTCGAAGTCTTCTTGTAATTTGACTTGTCGCCGTTGCTTGGTGAAACTTTTGTCGAGGTAGGAGTCGTCGTAGTCGTTGAAGCTTGGTTGTAGGAGCGGTAGGTCTTGGAAGCAAACTTGGCATACTTGAAGTCATCTTGCACTTGATGTTCCGCTTTGGTAGCTTGATGCACTAGCTCGATGAGGTTGGAGTAGGGTTGGAAGTCGGCGATCTTCTTGATAGGGTGGTTGAGCACATTCAAGAAACGTGCCATAGTTTGCTCATCATCTTCCGTGACATTGCCTCTTATCATGGCAATCTCCATTTCCTTGTAGTACTCTTCAACGGTCTTTGTTCCTTGCTTGAGTTGGAGCTTCTTGAAGAAGTCGCGGTTGTAGTAGGTTGGCACAAAGCGTGCTCTCATGACATCCTTCATTTGCGCCCAAGTTGTGATGGGTGGTTCACCTCTTGCCTCACGGCGCTCAATGACTTGCTCCCACCATATGAGTACATAGTCTTGGAACTCAAGGGATGCCATGGCGATCTTCTTCTCTTCCTCATAGTTGTGCAAACGAAAGATTTTGTCAACCTTCAATGCCCATGATAGGTACTCTTCGGGATCATTGCTTCCGGTGAACTTGGGCATGGTGAACTTGAGCTTGCCGTATTGTTGCTCTTCATTGTGTTGGGGTCGAGGATGATGATGACGCCCTTGACGTGGAGGATTGTCAACCTCATGTTGCTCTTTGCATGGAGGATTGTCAACCTCATGTTGCTCTTGGCGAACTTGGGGTTCTTGTCGAGCGTGGTGGAGCTTGGGGAACATGTCGGGGCAATCGAGCTTGATAGTTCCTCTCTTGAACTTCTTTGCGAAGTGCTTCTTGTTCGTGCGTATGTCGGTTGTGGTCGGCGACGGCGCGACTCGTGTCGTGGAGGGCATGTTGCGCCTCAAGTGCTTGGGCTTCACGTTGTTGTTGTTGTTGTTGTTATTGACGTTGAGCCTTGGCATCTTGCTCGTCTTGGTGTTGGCGCGCTCGTTCTTCCTCTTGTTGTCGTAGGCGTTGCCTTTCTTGTGCTTGCGCAGGAGTAGCTTGATTTTGATGATGTCGATGTTCTTGCGCTAGAAGTTGCTCTTGAGGATCGGTTCCGTGTAGAGGATTGCGGTTTGCTTGACGGTCTTGGCGCGCGGCTCGACGTAGAGTGTTCGATGTCGGTGTACTTGAGCCGGAGATGGTGTCGTCGGAGTGTCGACTCGAGCGGTTCCGTCTTGAATAGGACGACGAGGTAGAAGAGCGGTTGACCAACAAGGCACGAATCTCGTCCATTCTTGCATCGTTCTCTTGTTTGTGTTCGTCAAGCTTGTTGTCGAAGTAGTCTCTTGTACGTTGCTCGGAGAGGCGCAAGTGGGTGCGAGATTGTCAATGCGGTCGCTCAATGCTTGTTGTTCTTGATGGAAAGCTCTTTGTGCACCGAAGAGGTGGCTCCTGGTGACGTAGGAGGTCGAGTCGTCGTCTTGCTCGATCAAGAGTGGGTTGGTAGAGGAACTTGGCCTATCCATCATTCCAAGCAAAATATATGAGTGGGAGAAAGAGAAGAACTATACCAAATGTACCTTGACCAAGGTTGAAGATGGATCAATGATTACTCAAATGTGTAACAAGGAAATAGCACAATTTGTACCAATTCTTGTTGGTTCTCACACCTACACAAATAAAGCCTTTGCGTGGAGCCTGGTGAGGATGGTGGCACAAAATTTGATGCAATTGTTAGTAAGACTCAATGATATTGAAAAGGATTCGCAAATTTGCAAATGCAACAAGTAGACCAATAGCAATATGTGGCACACGGAAACACACGCAAATAGATAAATGGGGTCGTGCAACCAAAAATGAGCTAAAAATGTGGAATCCACAGAAAATGCTCTTGTTGCACAACACTAGAGAGACGCTAGCACGATTGCACAATAGGCAGATACGAGACTTGTGCACAACCTACTAAGCAAAAATGCAACGACTTCTATCCCAAGTATGCTATATGTATGGTATTCCTATGATATGAGCCAAGATGATCGAGTATGACAATCTTAATGTTGTATGATGCTATGGTTCTTGCTTAAAAGCTCTTTGCTTATCTTTCTCGTTTGCTTAAAAGCTTGTTTGGCTCTTTCTCGTTTGAGCTCTTTTGATGGCCACTTATGCAAAACTTCACGAACCAAGCTAGCAATTGTGTATATGCTATGACAACCTGGTGACACAAGAGATGATACCAAGATATGTACCAAGATGATATGGTATGTATGCAGTGGGAGCTATGATCATTGATGTGCACAAGTGACATTGCCGGCAATACTCAAATGGCTAGTCTCGATAGGTAAGGTACACAAAATGGTCTATCGGTTTATCAATGCAATGGCAAGGAGTACACAAAGTGTCATCGAGGTTACCGTCCTTGCTTACGGTTGAAGGTGTCAAAATTGTTGAGAGGTCGATGACGAAGATGAGCGGCGGTGATTGCGAAGTCGAACCGTCCCTAAGTAGCCGAAACACTTTAGGAACGGAAACCGCAACTCAAATTCTTCAAGGAAAAAAACGTGTCAAAATTTGTCGGAGTGCGAAGCGGGTAAGCAATGGTGGTTGCGGAAAGCGGTGGTGGTATGCGGAAGTGATGGTGGTATGCCCGATCAAAAATTGACGAGAGTTAGGCGGGAATCGGAGCGGTGGATGGAAGTGATGCTGTCAGGGGCCGGATGTCCGGGCTTGAGGGCCGGATATCCGGGGTGGCCGGATTGTGAGGCCCTAGGCTAGTCTCATGGATCAACAACAGGATTCGAGAGGGGATCAGGAAGAGTAGGGAGGAGAAAAGGGGAACCAGAGGAGGAGGAGAGGAACACGGGAGAGATGAGATTCAGGTAGTATTCATTAAACAACATGCCTCTCTAGAGTTTTGTAGCTACAATATAACCACACCACACCGAACACGCTACCGGCCGGACCCACGGTCAGACACACACCACGCCTTACACCCTTTGACTCTACACAGCGGGACCTAGGGCCACTTATCTGTTGTCCGTCGACACCAACACTGGTGGGGACGTGACACTTTCCCCTCCTTGAGATGTAGGCTCCTCCCAAATTGAAGCTGCCGGAAAACGAGCCCGAAGAACATAATAATCTTCCCAGGTTGCATGACCTGCAGCAATGCCGCGCCACTGGACCTTGATTTGAGGGATTGCTGAGTTACCTTTCTTTACCATCCGTCGTTCAAGGATCGCTTCGGGCTGCAATGTAACAACAGACAAATCTGGTGGCTCGGGCAAGTCTGCAAACACTGGAGAGTAGTTTGCAGTAAATGGCTTCAATTGAGAAACATGAAAGACAGGATGTATGAGGCTGGTAGCCGGAAGATCTAAACGATAAGCAGCAGCACCAATTCTTGCAGTGACACGAAATGGACCAAAGAACTTCAATGCGAGCTTGTGGCAGGGACGGTTGACCAGCGAAGATTGTGCATATGGTTGGAGTTTGACCAGAACTGCCTCGCCAACAGCAAATTCCCTATCTGTACGATGCTTATCAACCTGCGACTTGATTCTCTGCTGAGCACGCAAGAGGTGGGCACGTAACAGAGCCAAAAAATCTTCACGATCTGCTGCTAGCTCTGCCAGGGAAGCCGGTAATTCTCCAGTGTCAATCGGCATAGTACCAAAATTAGGATCAATGCCATATAATGCCTTAAAAGGAGTGTTGCCAAGTGACGTGTGGTAAGAGGAATTATACCAAAACTCTGCCGTTGGTAACCAGCGTTTCCACCTTGCCGGGCTGTCATGAACGGTACAACGTAGATACTGTTCCAAGCATTGGTTAACACGCTCGGATTGCCCGTCCGTTTGGGGATGATAGGCCGTAGAGTAGCATAACTTGGTGCCTATCTCCTTGAAGAGCTTCCTCCAAAAAAACTGGTAAACACCTTATCTCGGTCGAAAACAATCGATGCCGGAACTCCATGAAGGCGAACCACATTATCAATGAAAACTGTGGCTACGGACTGAGCTGTATACGGGTGTTTCAGAGGAAAGAAGTGGGTGTATTTAGTGAGTCAATCGACCACCACTAGGATTACCTCAAATCCTTCTGATTTCTGAAGCCCATCAATGAGATCCATGGTAATGTCCTTCCAAGGGCGCCTAGGCACTGGCAAAGGCTGCAGCAAACCACCCGGATGTGTGTGCTCGTTTTTTGCTTGCTGACAAACTTGACACTGCTTCTCCTAGTCATCAACTTGTTGTTTCATGCCAGACCATTGGAATAATTTGGACACACGGTAATAAGTGGCCCTGACGCCTGAATGACCCCCGACAACGCTTTAATGCAGAGCACTGATTAGTTTTGTTTGCAGCGCAGAATTATTACCAATCCACAGGCGTCCTTGATATTTAATCAGTCCTTGATCAAGTGAATAACCGTGTTCATCCGGACTATGCATTGCCAGACGCGCCAATCGGTCCAGAACTGATTGATCAGGTTGATAGGAATTCATAACCTCCTGCATCCACATTGGTTGGCAAGTCGAGACTGCTGTGATTGTGTACAAATGACCCACACGAGATAATGCATCTGCGGCATTGTTCTTCGAGCCTTTGCGATATTTAAACTGAAATTGTAGGCCCACCATCTTAGCCATGGCCTCGCGCTGAAGATCAGTAATGAGTTGTTGATCCTGTAAATGACAGAGGCTTCGGTGGTTTGTAATGATAGTGAAGGGATCCCTCTGAAGGTAAGGGCGCCACTTATCAATGGCCATAATGACAGCCAAGAATTCATTCTCATAGACAGACAACTTTTGATTGGCCGCACCCAAAGCCCTGCTCAGATAAGCAATAGGATGGTTATTCTGTGAGAGTATGGCTCCAATTCCTATAGCAAAAGCATCAGTTTCGACTTCAAAAGATTGACTGAAATTCGGTAGAGCCAATACAGGAGTACTAGTCATAGCTGTTTTCAATGTCTGAAAAGCTACAGTTGCTTGCTCTGTCCAAACAAAACCTTTCTTAGCCAGTAATTGAGTCAAAGGCTTGGCCATAGTACCATAATTTCGGACAAACTTGTGGTAGTACCCGGTCAATCCAAGGAACCCACGCAATTCAGTAGCGTTGATAGGTTGAGGCCATTGTTCCATCGCCATAGTCTTCTTTGGATCTGTAGCCACACCTTCGGAAGAAATCACATGACCCAAGTATTGGATTTCAGTCTGCGCGAAAGAACATTTGGAAAACTTCACAAACAACTGATGCTCGCGCAAGGTCTGCAGTACCGAGCGGAGATGCTCCAAAGGTTCCTCCCAAGTGGTGCTGAAAACTAGAATGTCGTCCAGAAATGTGATGACATACTTGCAAAAATGTTGTTCATTAAGCACTGAAATGTTGGTGGTCCATTGGTCACCCCAAGTGGCATAACACGAAATTGGAAGTGTCCTGAATGTGTCTTGAATGCAGTCTTCTCCTCACCCGGTTCGTGCATACGGATTTGGTGATAACCTGCCCTGAGGTCCAGCTTGGAGAAATTTTTTGATCCTGCCAGTTCATCAAGTAATTCGTCGACCATAGGCAGTGGGAATTTGTTCTTCACAGTGATGGCATTGAGTTTGCGGTAATCCATGCAGAAACGCTAGCTACCGTCTTTTTTCTTAACCAGAAGTACTGGCGATGCATACGGGCTCATACTAGGTTTCACAATCCCTGCCTTGATCATCTCTACCACTTGTCGTTCAATCTCGTCCTTTTGTTGTGGCGAGTATCGATAAGGGCGAGAGTTAGGAGGGTTATGACCCACTTCCAAGGTGATTGCATGATCATACACTCTATGTGGAGGCAGGCCAGTTGGGGTTTCAAACACATCCTGAAAGTCTGTTAAAACTGCAGTTTAGATCTTCTGGATATGAGCCAGGCGTCGAAACAACATCACTTGAAGAAGGATCAACCACGACCATAGCCCAAATATCATTGCCATGTAGAGCTTTGTCCAATTGCTCTACTGACATAGCTTGCAATTGCATAGTAGACACAGTCTGAACACCTTGAAGGGAGATGGTAGTATCACCATGTGCAAATTGTAATGATTTGCCCTCCCAATCGCAAATCATCGGACTGTGACACTTAAGCCAGTCCATTCCCAGCACTACATCATAGGCCCCAGTTGTAGCACTCTCATTGGTGTCACAAAAGTGTGACCCTGCGCCCACCAGGTCAGATTAGGGATTTGAAACTTGGATTCCATAGCTTGACCATTTGCAACTGTAACTTCCACTGCTGGAACAGAGACCAAATCCAATGAAGCACGCTTGGCAAAAGTTTCATCCACAAAACTGTGACTACTGCCCGAGTCCACGAGTGCCAACATGACTTGGTTGCCCACCAATGCTCTTATGCGAATGGTTTTTGTATTGTCGGCTCCTGAAACAGCATGGGCTGAAATCTGACAGCTCTCAGCTGTGGTGGGTTCAATTAGTAATTCCAAAGCTTGCACTGCATCTTCAATTAAAATTTCACCATGCTCTCCCAACTGGATTGTCAGCAGTTGCAATGGCTTCTTGCACTGATAGCATAATCCATTAGCACACCTAAAGTCTCTCAGCTGACGCTCCCTACCAAAATCATCCGCTGCTTTCTTGTTGCCTTGTTGCATAGGCTGAATTGTAGCCGGAATTGACTGGTGTTGCATGTGACGTGGAAACCGTAGTTTAGTCTTTTGTAACTCCAGTTCTTCCTCTTGGATCTTAGCTAAGCATACTGCCCTTGTTACACTAGTGGGTGCCTGTAAGCTGACTGCAGCACGAATTTCATCCTTCAATCCAACACAAACTGAGATATGAAAAACTTCGAGTTTAGGGAAGGATCTAATGCTATCAAATGGTACATTGCTGTCTCAAATGCAGACTTGTATTCAGTCACTGTGCCCTGTTGTTTTAGTTGCAGAAGACGAGTCATGTGAGATTCAAACTCCTTTTAACCAAACTCCAGTGCAACCTCGGCTGCAAAATCATCCCAGGGCCACAACCGGCGGTGGCGTTTGAACGCTTGCCACCACAACGCAACATGTCCCTCCAAATATAAAGTTGCAGTCGCTACCCACTGATGTGGCTGAACTTGGTACATCTCAAAATAAGTGACAGCCAAATCCAACCAAAGTCGTGGGTTCTCACCAGCGAAACGGGGAAAATTGTGCTTAGGCGGCTTGATGTACTACGCCCGCTCCTGTGCCGCAGCAAACTCCCGACGCTGCTCTGGAATAGGCTCCCACGCGTGTCTGAACTCCTGACGCTGCACCGGTGGTTGATCCCGATTGATGGCTGCTCAATGGGTGAGGGGGGGGGGGGTGCAGTAGTGAACACCTGACCTTCTGGACGCTCTTCCGGTGTTCCCAGAAGCGGAGGATGCAGGTTGGCGAGCCGCGGAACGGGGCGAACGGTCGAGGTCGCGCCCTGCTCCGTCACGCCCGATCCCGTCGATGTCGCGCCCAACTCAGCCTGCCCAGGACGAATTGTGTCAACGTTCTCTTGCGTGGCCTCGAGTTGCTTTCCCAAATTCGCCATCTGCAGATCCATGGCCTCGAACTTGGTCAGCAGCGCGGCCAAGGTCGACTGGATGCTCTCCGAATTCTCACCCATGGTGGCTAGAACGATCTTGGTCTGCGCCGACGGAAGCGACTGCTTCGAAGGCGCCGTTGCTGCTTGCCCCAAATCAGGCTAACCCCGCTAGGGATTTTGGGCGACAATTTGTGGAACAAATTTTCGCACCCTTCGCGGTGGAATTTTACAGCCCGATCGAGGGATTGAGAGCGCAAGCGGTCGCGATCTAGGCTCTGAATACCAATTGTGAGGCCCGTCTCACGGATCAACAACAGGATTTGAGAGGGGAGCAGGAAGAATAGGGAGGAGAAAGGGGGAACTAGAGGAGGAGGAGAGGAACACGGGAGAGATGAGATTCAGATACTATACATTAAACAACATGCCTCTCTAGAGTTCTGTAGCTACAATATAACCACACCACATCGAACACGCTACCAGCCGGACCCACGGTCAGACACACACCACGCCTTACACCCTTTTGACTCTGCACAGTGGGACCCGGGGCCACTTGTCTGTTGTCCGTCGACACCAACACTGGTGGGGACGTGACACGGATGTCCGGGGGTCACGGGCCGGATGTCCAGGCTCTGGATCCGTGGACGAACTCGATGAACTCGCGGTGAGAAGACAAATTCGGGGCAAAATTTGGGAGATTTTGTGGATGGAAATTGGGGAAAAGACGGGGAAAGCTAGATCTACCTGCTACACATGAAATCCGCGGATCAAATCCAACAAAACTTCATCACACCAACAAATCACAAAAAAAATTGGCTGGGCTATTTTTGTGGGGATTTTCGAATTTGGGACAAAATCAACAAAAACAAGGCTAGAAAACAAGGGTAGGGGCTCCAAATTCGTGATCAACCAAGGCTCATGATACCAAGATGATGTAGGGTGGAAACCCTAGGGCCGATCTTTCACGATTGGAGCGGATCCTACGAAGAACACGAGGAAAACATGAGAGAAGTCACTCAAACCAACAAGATTCGATTACACATGTGCTAGATCCGCGAAACACAAAGAGATACACGATCCATGATCAACAAAGGACGATACAAGTAGCAAGTTCTTCTCCGTGAGGAGGTCTTGAGGGGGGTCTTCCCGTGAGGGGTCTTGAATTCGCTTGGGGGATCTTCTCTAAAGAGGGCGTGGACTCCAATGGAGAAGTAACCAAGTGGATGAGCAAAGCTCTATCTTTCAAATGAGCTAATCCTTTGCTAACCCTAGAAAGGAAGAGGAGTATATATAGTCTAGGTGGGCGAAGAGGTACATGGGCCTCGGCCCTTTACTGTGCGCAGATAGTCGGGGCCGGACGTCCGGGCATCGGGCCGGATGTTCGGGCCTTCACGCGGGACCGGATGTTCGGGCTGGCGGGGTCGGCCTCGGTGTTCTCTGGATAGGCCGTGTCCGGATTTCCGGGCCGGAGGCCGGATATCCGGCGGCTCGGGAAGAGCCGGATGTCCGGGCCCTTGGCCGGATGTCCGGGTCCTGTAGCTTCTGCTGGGCGGTGGCTATGGTAGATGCTCCAGGGGCCGGATGTCCGGGGCTTGGGGCTGGATGTCCGGGTCCTGGGGACTTCTTCGGTTCCTTCCGTCGTTCTTCTTCATCCGTGAACTTGGGGGCTTGTCCGTCTTCACATGCATCTTCGAGAGAGCCTTCTTGGTACCTGATAATGCACAACATTCCGGACTTAGGTAGTAACCATGTCTCGAGTGGATCATGTGGAATATCACTAAGGAAGGAAGTCACCTTGGTCTCGAGAGCTCTAGCTCGTGCTTGTGTCATAGGTCCTTTTGGTACTTGATGAGACGATGGTAGGTCCATGGGGATGACCAAAGGATGCTCCGCATCAAAAACCATGTCTAAACGGTGCCTTAAGGGGTGTATTTATAGGGGAAAAGAGAGGGAATTTCGTCCACCCTTGGCAAGGTGGGACTAAAACACCTCGTGAGTCGTCCCCCTTACAATACGGACTCTAGAAACAGCCTAATAAGAGGTATTTCGGGATTACATGGGCCTGGCCCAAAAATAAGGTGGCACGGCACCTATAATAAGCTATGGACGAATTTTATGAACGGGCATCTTGTATATTTCGTCCATCTTGTATGTCATCATGGTGGCTTCGAAGTGCAGAAATCTTCCCTGGAAACTTTGTTCTTGTTCCCTTCGCGCGTGCCTTCATCTCCATGCTTGATCATGCTGCAATGTTCATCCTTCTTGTCCATGCTAGGCCCTTCAACTGTAATCAACACAAATATACCCAAGTTAGGCAGCATCACATTCTCATGAACATTAGAAACATTACCAAGAAACGGAAGTACCTGATAATTTAATTGGCGTGCGCGAGCTCTAGTAATTGGTCTAATAGGTATAGTAGCAGGGGTTGTGGGTGTAACTGTGGTAGCCATGTCCTCATCAGAAACCTCTCTTCTTGAGCAGCTCTTCCAAGAAGTTTAGGTTTACTTTATCAAAAGCTTTTTCATAATCAAGTTTAAGAACTACTCCCAGTTTTGGATATGGAGTGAATGGCCTCGTGTGCCACCATCACACTTTCCAAAATGTATCTCCCTTTGATAAAGGCAGACTGGTTACTAGAAATGAGTTTATCCATAATCTTGGCTAGCCTCTTAGTGAGGACTTTGGTAAAGATCTTAAAAATACAATTCAACAAACTCATGGGCCTAAACTTCTTCATGACTGTGGCATCATGTTCTTTTGGGATAAGGGTGAGCATAGCAAAGTTTAGCTTAAAAATGTCCAGCTTTCCCTCATGAAAGTCCTTGAACATAGCTAGGATGTCAGGTTTCACTAGATCCTAGAACTTTTGGTAGAACAGGAAAGGGATGCCATCTAGGCCAGGGGCACCATCATAATAAGAATCAAAGACTACCTTCTTGATTTCTTCCTCGGAGAAAGGAGAGTCAAGCACCTCGTTGTCCTCAGCAGTCACACATGATTGGTTACTAAAGAAGTGGTCATCTAGAGAAAAGCCTTCTCTATCCTCTTTAGCAAACAAATTTTTGTAGTAGCCAGCAGCTACATCAAGCATCTCCTTATGATCAGAGGTGGGACCATTCGGGCCATCCAGGGTGTGGACCATGGTTTTCCTCCTTTGGTTAGCTACAACTTGGAAGTAGGCTGTATTCCTATCCCTTCCTTAATATCTCTATCTCTAGATCTCTGCCTAGCTTTGGTAATCAAGATGAATCAAAGCAAATCCTCAACCGAATCATACAACAATATTCGGTGGGATATTGTGCTAGTTTCCTATTACATGAAATATAGACAAAAGGAATACTTTAACATCCCCCTTTAGCTTGTGCGTCATACGGAAGCAAGCATAAGCTGGAATGAAACTCAAAGAAGAGTTGTGAGGGCAATCCTTTTGTCATAATGTCAGCGTGCTGATGCGAGGATGGCACATGAAGAACTCGGACCTCACCAAGCGATACCTCTCGGATGAAGTGGATATTAATCTCAATGTGCTTGGTACGACGATGCTAGACTGGATTAGAGGCCATGTAGATAGTACTAACGTCGTCATAGAAGACAACTGGGGCAGACGTCGGAGGGTGATGGAGCTCCCCAAGGAGCCGACAGATCCAACAGCACTCAACAACAACATGAGCAACCGCGCGATACTTTGCCTCGACACTCGAGCGAGACACAGTGGTCTGTTGTTTAGACGACCAAGAGACAAGGTTGTCACCAAGATAGATGCAGTAGCCGGACGTAGATCGTCGGGTGTTAGGGCACCCAGCCCAATCGGCGTCAGAGTATGTTGTAAGTGCCGCGGAGGAGGAGCTCGAGAGGTGCAAGCCGAGGTCGAGGGTGCCCTTGATGTACCGGAGAATGCGCTTAACCAAGTGCATATGGGGCTCTCTGGGCGCATGCATGTATAAACAGCCGTGCTGAACTGCATGCACGATATTCGGTCTTGTGAGCGTCAAATACTGTAAGGCACCGGTGTAGCTCTGATACTCGGTGGGATCGAAGAGAAGAGGACCATCTTGAGCTGAAAGCTTGCACTTAGTGCCGATCGGAGTGGCAGAGGGGTTACTATAAACCATGCCAGCATGGTGAAGTAACTCCAAGGCATATTGTCGCTGAGAGAGGACCATGCCCAAGGATGTCCAAGTGATGGAGATGCCAAGGAAGAATGACAAGGCATCGAGGTTTCTCATGGCGAACTTTGAGTGGAGCTGCCATGTCAGGTGACGTAAGAGTAGATCCGTCGAGGCAGTGAGGATAATGTCGTCCACACACAATAGTAGATAAGCAAGGTCGGTGCCGTGCCTGTAGATGAAGAGGGGCACATCCGACTTGGAGGCGACGAAGCCAAGCCGATGTGCAAAGAGAGTGAACCGCTGGTACCAAGCGCGCGGAGCCTGCTTAAGACCGTAGAGAGACTTGTGTAGCCGACACATGTAGTCCGGGCAGCGAGCGTCAACAAAACCGGGAGGCTGCTGGCAGTAGACCTCCTCGTCAAGATTGCCATGGAGGAAGGCATTCTTGACGTCAAGCTGGTGCATCGGCCACGACCGAGAGACGACAAGGCTGAGGACAATGCGAATTGTGTCAGGCTTGACAACGGGGTTGAATGTCTCATCGAAATCAATGCCTTGTTGTTGAGAATAGCCTCGTATCACCCATTGAGCCTTAACCGGGCAAGGTTGCCATCCTAGTGGAACTTGTGTTTGAATATCCACTTCCCCGAAACAACATGAGCACGAGGAGGACGTGGGACAAGAGACCACGTCCCGTTAGTGACAAGAGTATCAAATTCCTCGGTCATAGCACGACGCCAGTGTGGGTCATGGAGTGCACCCCGGTATGTTTTCCGAATAGGAGAGGGAGTGGAGTGAGTAACAGAAAGATTAAGAGGGTCGACGGGTTGGAAGAGGCCACGCTTAGCACGAGTGACCATGGTGTGGGTGTTGGACGGGGATGGCGGCTGGTGAACCACGACCGACGGGGAGGAGTCCGTGGACACCGAGGAAGGGGAGGGCATCGGGCCAGGCGGGGTTGCATGCGTGGTCGCGGGCGAGGAGGGAGTCAGTGACCCAGGAGAGATGCTGGACTGGTCCGACGTAGGGGTGGATGGGGAGCCATGCATGGTGGGTGGCGGGTCTGCATGCATGGCAGGTTGCAGGCACGCACGAAAGCCAGACGGGTGGTTGTGCAGAAGAGCCAGGCGACATGGTGCGGGCTGGTTGGGAGTGGGTTCGGGCCGGTGGGGATGAGGCTGGTGGGGTTCGGGTGGGTGAGTTAAGGGGTGTGGCATGCGTATGCATGTTGGGTAGATTAGGGTTTGATGGTGTGTGTTGCGTGGCGGCCATGTCTAGTAGGAAATCGAGCGCGACCAGGGGGGTTGGTGGGGCGATTAGTCGAGTAGGAGAATGGAAAGACAGTCTCGTCGAAGATGATATGGTGAGAGATAATGACTCGGCGTGTAGAGATGTCTAGGCAACGGTAACCCTTGTGATTGGACGGGTATCCTAGGAAGACGCAATCAGTGGACTGAGGAGCGAGTTTATGCTTGGCCGTAGCAGATTGGTTGGGATAGCAGAGGCAACCAAAGACACAAAGAGCGCCATAATTTGGTTTTGTGTCGTAGAGACGAAAGTAGGGAATCAAAAAACCAATGGATTGTGAGGGGCGTATATTGACATGGTATGTTGCCGTGGCAAGAGCCTCCGCCCAGTAGGAGGGCGACATGGAGGACTGGAAGAGGAGAGTGCGAGTGACGTCGTTGATCGTGCGGATGGCACGTTCAGCCTTGCCGTTTTGGGCGGACGTGTAGGGGCACGGAAAATGGAGGTGAATACCATGAGTAGAGAAGAAGGTGAACGTGGAGTTGATAAACTCGGTCCCGTTGTCGGCTTGCATGGCTACAAGAGGACGTGAAAATTGTGTGCGAATGTAGGCAACAAAGTTAAGAAGAATAGCCGCGGTGTCGGACTTTTTCTGGAGAAGAAAGGTCCACATAAAAAGAGAAATATCGCCAACAATAACAAGATAGTACTTGAAACCGGAATTACTCAAAATTGGAGAAGCCCAAAGATCACAATGGATCAACTTAAATGGTTTGACGCTTATTGAGGTGGACCTAGCGAAGGGCAAGCGCACGTGTTTGCCAAGTTGACAAGCATGACAAATATGCGAGGCTGCCTTATTACATGACATAAAGGAGTTCTTATGAAGTTGGGACATGGCGTCGCGTCCCAGATGACCTAAGTGACGGTGCCAAAGCTCGGTGGAGGTTGCGGCGAGGAGTCCATGGGCGTTGTGGTGGATGACCGATGATGGGAAGACGTAGAGGTCGCCGAGACTATTGCAGCGAAGAATCACAGCCTTGGTGCAAAGATCCTTCACAGAAAAACCGAGGGGGTCAAACTCGATAGAACAATTATTATCAATGGTGAAGCGGTGAACGGAAAGTAAATTCTTGACGATATGAGGAACGAGTATTCATTACGAAGGAAAAGAGAACGAGTTGAAGCGGGTATAGAGGTGTGTCCAGTGTGGGATATGGGCAAGGTGGAGCCATTACCCATGGTGACAACAGAGGAGGAGGGAGAGTGCGTGAGATGTTGAATCATACGGGGTCGAAGGCCATGTGCGCTATGGCTCCGGAGTCCATTATCCATTCACTCACTGTCGATGGAGTTGAGGTGTTGTTTAGTGCAGCAGGAGGGCGGAGCAGTCCCACGCCGTAATGCCGCCGTAGCTAGAAGTGGGTGGCGCGTTGGTGCCGAAAGCCTGGCCGTGTAGCGGGGCGAGGGAGGTAAAGGCCTGGGCCGGCGGAAGGACTGGGGGTCGCGGCCCGAGCAGGCCAGCAATGGCGTTGGGCCTCGCTGTTGGGGGCGCCTGAAGCAGCTGATGGGCCTGCCCCGTATGGGGGTTGAAGCAGACCCAGGGACCAACGAACGAGGGCGCCCTGCGCTGGAAGTTCCTGTCGTGGGAGTTGGAGCGTTTGTCGCTGCCGTTCCCGCTGCCGGAGCCCTTCTACCAGTTGCCGCTGTTGCGGTGTCCGCCGGAGGAGTCGCCCCCGGAGGTGTTGCCGTACCGAGGGCCGTCGTTGCCGTGTCGAGCGACGTCGCCATGGTTAGGTGCGCGGAGCTGACCAGAGGAGGTGAAGCCGCTGGCGCCATGGGGAGGCGCACCACCATATAGTGCCGCCTGGTGTCCTATCGCGACAGAATTCGCGAGCTGGGTCTCGCGGAGGGTCAGCGGCGACCTCGTATGGCTGAACGAGGGAAGGGGGTTCTGCATGGTGACAATTGTCGTGATGTCCGAGAGACGCGGATTGAGGCCACAGAGGCAATTGAGGACGAGCGTCTGGTCGGAGATGAGGATGCCAACGTCACTGAGGGCGCCGGAGAGTGCCTTCAGACAGTGGCAGTAGGCAGTGTGATGGAGAGCTCGCCCTGGACGCGGCCGCGGAACTCCGCCTCAAGATAAACAGTGCGGGTCATCTGATGATCAAGGAAAAGGTTGCTGATGAGCGTCCAAGCTTCTTGTGCCGTCTCGTCCTCCGCCATGATTATGCCGAGTATCTCGTCCGAGATGGACCCAATAGAGCCACGAGCGGACAATATAGTCCTCGCGAAACCAGTGTGCGGTGCGGTCCGCCTCGGCAGTGGCGGTGTTGACGTGGGAGAGCAGATCATACTTGCCGAGAAGCACACTGATGAGCATCCTCCACTTGGTGAAGTTGGAGGCGTGGAGGTCCAGTGTCACAGGGACATGAGTGTGGACACTCGTTGACGGCGGTGGATGCAGCGGCGGGCATGATGGCGGTGATCAGGTTGCCGTTGGTGGAGTTCATGGAGGCGGGGAGGGTTGAGGAGGCGAGGGAGGAGCTGGTGTTGGGGGTGGTGGACATGGCTGGACTGCGCTGCGAGGGGCAGGGAGCAAGCGGGGTGATCAGGGAGGATCGTAGGTAGTCTCTGATACCAAGAAACAAAGTAGGATTGTGTGATTCACGCCACACTTGGGGCGGCCTTTGTATACTAAATATACAGGATTACATGCCTTGGTAATCAAGGTGAATGAAAGCAAATCCTCAACCGAATCATACAACAATATTCGATGGGATATTGTGCTAGTTTCCTATTACATGAATTACAGACAAAAGGAGTACTTTTAACACAAATCCCTACCCAATTTTGCTGCCCACCAACCAGCAGCAGCCCTGCCATCAGCAGATTTACTAGCAGCAACAACAGATTGCCGCTGTAGAAATATATTGCCTGCCTCTTCATCAAATCGGACTTTTGGATGAGTTGGCTGGAGCATGACTTCAATATGTATCAGAGCCAAGAGGTCTCAAGTTCAAGACCCTGCCAACGCAATATTAAAAAAATAATTCTGCGGCCTACATCGATCACGTCTAAGGACTAAAATAGCCTAGACGTGAGGGGGAGTGTTCAAATATATTGCTGGCCTCTCTTCATCAGTTCGGACTTTTGGATGAGTTGGCTGGAGCATGAATTCAATAGCCGCCGCCTTCATGACTCCACCTGCCAACCGATTTCATATGTTGTTATGGTTGTGGTCCCCTCCACAACCCATCTATGGATCCACCTCTCCCATCACCTTGGCTTAGGTTGGGTTCCGGCATGCCCTGCTTCCACAAGCTTCACTTCCCAACATAGGATGGTTTGGTCGATCCTGTTGGTTGGCTTAATATGTGTGAGCAGTTTTTTCGTGGACAGCGCATGGATGAGGCCGACAAGGTTTAGACTGCAGCCTACCATCTCACCAATGATGCTCAATTTTGGTACTTACAGCTCGAGCGTGATTCTGGCATGCCGACATGGGAGCAAGGAGGCTTGCCATGTTCAGTTTGGGCTGTCACTTTGCGCAAATCCCTTCGGCAAGTTGGCATGTCTGCCGTTCACTTCCTCGGTAGCAGACTATACCAGCAGGTTTGTAGCGCTCGTGTGCCGCAACAATGAGCTATTAACACCATCCCAACAGCGGTTTCTGTACACAGCAAGGCTGCCCGGTGATCTTTGCATTGACGTCGAGCTTCAACGACCATCTGACCTCCACACCGCCATCTCCTTCCTCAAGGCCTATGAGCAGCGGCATTTTCCTCCAACATTACCACACCAGCCTTCTGGGACTAGGCCCTTGTGCCCGTCCAATCCTCCTGATGGAAGAGGGAGGCCGGGGGCACGGTGGTGTAGTTGGGCACGGGCCCGTAGCCGGGCGGTGCGTAGCCGCCGTAGCCGTACGCGCCAGGAAACAGGGGCGCAGGAGCAGCATACATGGCCTTCTGTGGTGGAGTGCCGGGCCGGGGTCCAAGGACGCCAGAACCCGGAGCGCGCCAGGGCATGGGCCACGCTTGGACAAGGCCCGTCCAAGAGTTGGCGCCGGGCACGGGTGCGGGCAAGCCGGGGACGCGTGGAGGCGCTTGCTGAGGGAGACCACTGGAGCCGGAGCCGCCACCGTTGCCAGAGCCGCGCCCGCGGCGACGCCCGCGGCGACGCCCGCGGCCACCATGCCCGGGAGCGGCGGGGGAGCGGCGACAGGCGGAGCGGTTGGTGGTGAAGTGCCGCGCCCGGCGACAAGCGCGTGCGCGCCCTGGAGACGCGCCGTCTGCTCGGCACGGTGCTCCTCAAGGAGGAGGAAGGAGCGCGTCTGAAGAAGCGTGGAGAGGGTTGCACGAAGTGATGTGCGGGATGGCGCCATGGTACTGGCGCGCGAGCCCACGCAGAAGATGGAAGACTTGGCGCGTCTCCTTCACCGGTTGGCCGAGGTCGCGCAGTTGGTCCGTGTACGTCTTCAGCTTGGTGCAGTATTGCATGATCGTCAGGTCGCCCTGCACCACGGCATGGTACTCGGCGTCGATGTAGACCGCCGGGGCGAGCTGGTTGTCGCGAAAGACGCCGTCGATCGACGTCCATACGGAGAGCTCTGTGTCCTCCTCTTGCATCACGGCGTCCAGCAGATTGGGCGCAACAGTGGTGTTGAGCGAGTGGACGACAACATGATCAGCCATCGCCCACTCGGGATCGTCGAAGCGCGGCACTGCCGCAGCGTCAAGGTGAGCGCGCAGCCCGAACATGCCGATCGCCGTGTCGAAATGACGGCGCCACTGCGCGTAGTTGCCGGCGAGGAGATCGAGAGTGACGGGGACGTGGCGGCGTATGTCGATGGTCTGGAGCAACGAAGAGGGGAGCGGGGACACGGGCGCCGACGCGAGGGCGGCGGGTGGAGCGGGAGCAGCCGGTGGTGCGGCGGAGAGGAGCGCTGGAGGTGGGGCAGGAGCGACGGGAGCGCCAGAGTCGCTAGCAGCAGGGGAGGGAGGAGGGCTGGGGTTGTCACCCATGGCGGCGGAAGCGGGATCGACGACCGGAGCAAAGGGATTTGCCTGGTCGACGGTATCTGATACCATGATGGAAGAGGGAGAAGCGATGGGATTCAACACACGTTCATTAGCTCTGCAGGCTGAGGTTATATACAGTTTTACAGAGGTTCATGTGCCACTACCATGCGATCGTGGGCTAACAGCATGCCCACCACTCTCACGCACGCACAGACCAGAGGTCGTGCCGTATACACAATCCGTACGCAGGTACACTACGTATACTCTAACACCTCCTTCTGTCAGCGCAGCTACAATACCTTCCAGCCAGCACCACTAGCACCTGTTTTGCCATCAACCACTCCAGAGCGAACCCCGTCACGGCAGATTCGGCACCTGACTCCAGCTGAGTTGGAAGAACGTTGTTGTCGGGGCCTTTGCGTCAACTGCGGCGAGATATATGTTCAGGGTCACCGTTGCGTGTGGCTCTTCTTCGTCGAGTCTGATGACTGGTAGCACCCAAGGCCCCCTAGGAGGCAATTGACAATCTACAGCTTGTGGACAAGCTGTTTTTCAAGGAAGGGAGAGATGTTATGTGGGCCAGCCATCAAGCATGGAGTCTGAGGCCTTAATTAGAGTCCTAGTTGATCAATAAACTTTGTTAGAAAAGGGTCCAGTAAGTTTAGAGATCGTATTATAGTTTGAATAGATTTACCGGCTTGTTGGTCAAGCATTGTATACTATATAAAGGGACCGACCCATCTCAATAAAGCAGAGACACTTTTATCTACTCCTCAGTAATTAGGGTTGTCAGTAGTAGATCCTTCCATACCCGTACTAATTGCTTATTTGTAGTGGTTTTAGACAGATGGTGTACAGAAATAGCAAGAACTATGTCAAAAACTAAGTGTTAACTTACTCCTTGTGTGTTCATGAAGCTAAAATGGCAAGTAATTCTGACCAAATGCTGTATTATTATATTTTAAATAACGTGAAGTAATGGCAATGATGCTAGTTTGTGTGTTTTTGTCTCGAGTTTTCTTGAAGATCATTCACTGTGTTTATTTCTGGTGCTACTTATTAGATATTATATTGGCAGACAAAGATCTGTTCATGTCTGAACTTATAGATAATATATATAGCTGTGTGCATCAATTGATGTAGAGGCCAGGGGTTCTTCCCACTTTTCTTTTTGAAAAAAGAAGAGATGTTAATACATTTATTTCTACAGGGGAATTTTGAAATGTCCCATCAGCAAGCGTTAGCCCAAGTAACAGCACAAGCAGTCCATTCTCAGTATACTGTTGGCAGTCAAGCAGATTACTCACTCCCTTTCTCATCGGCAACATCAGCTTTGACATCACAGTTCATCAAATCTTCTGCAAATGTGACATCAATGAAGGAGACAGCAACTCTGCCACTGCATACAGTTAATGATAACCTTAAGTCAAATGAGGTTTCACAAGGATTCCAAACTTTGGCCCTCACCGTGGATAAACCTGCTGATGATGGGTACAATTGGCGAAAGTATGGCCAGAAGGCAGTTCAGGGTGGAGAGTATCCAAGGAGCTACTATAAATGCACCCATGCGAGCTGTCCAGTTAAGAAGAAAGTGGAGCACTCAGCATATGGACAGATTACTCAAATAATTTATAGAGGCCAGCATAACCACCAGCGTCCACCAAAAAGGAGGTCCAAAGATGGTGGCAATTTACTAAATGAAGATGATTTCCCTGAGAACAGAGACGCGTTGACTCGATCAGAACCAGGCTCTCAAGATCATTCTGGAAAAGTTGAGGTATCAAATGATGGCATCACAGGGCTTTCAATGTCTAAGAGGAGAGACGGAGGTGATCAATCGTCTGGCTCAAGTGATAGAGAGGAGGACAATGATGAAGCAGGTGATGATAATGGAGATGCTGGTATTGTGAATGCAAACAAAAGGTGGTTCATGTAGTGAATAAAAATTTGTTAGTAGTATTTTTTGAAGCTTCAATCTATAAATGCTAGTTTCACTGGACAGGCATGTGCCGGTGCCAGCTCAAAGAATCATCGTGCAAACAACCAGTGAAATTGATCTTTTGGATGATGGCTACCGGTGGCGCAAGTACGGGCAGAAAGTGGTAAAAGGGAATCCTCATCCAAGGTAATCCTTCTGCTGCCCTCTATCTTTATCCGTTCTGCTCTGAGTCCCGGCCATATTGGACCACATTCTGCTCGGTGGCGCAAGCACATTGGACCATATTGGGACCAACTCTAGATAATGCCACATTTTCCTGCATCTCTATGTAATTTATCACTAACTATGAAGAAGACTACTGTTTGTTAGTTGTAGACACAGAATATATGTAAACCTTCCACTGGAATAAGATCTTTTGGAACTTCTTACTGGCACTGGAGGACTTGAATCTTAATTTTCAGAATGGTGTTTGAAAAAGTGGATTCTAGCTTTCATCCTGGAATTTTGGACCTTTCTCACCTCCACACCCCTTGTTGTATTCTGGTTGTCAAGGGCAGAGGGGTTGGGAGGTGAGCAAATGTCCCTTGCGCATTCTGGTTGTCTACGGCAGAGGGGCTGGGAGGTGAGCAAATGTCCTTCTCAAGTGATAGCTAGGAGGGCAATGATGAACTTACTGGAGATAGTGGAACTCCTACTGTTGTCAGAATTATCAAACATACATGTATGAAGCTCTGATTAACCATGACTACTTGATAATACTATTGATTGGCTGGACAATTTTGCTTCTGCACGGAGTTGCGACCTATGTTTATAAAGCGGTAAAGCGAAGCGGGGCGCTAGGGGGGCGCCTCACTGCTTAAG
The DNA here is from genome assembly GCF_018294505.1 of Triticum aestivum. NCBI lineage: Eukaryota > Viridiplantae > Streptophyta > Magnoliopsida > Poales > Poaceae > Triticum > Triticum aestivum. The sequence goes on along the minus strand of NC_057804.1, from coordinate 351,596,814 downwards.
CGATAAAGCGTAAAGCGAGGCGACGCTTTACACAGACTCTGAACCTGATGGGCAGTATAATAGAGCACCATTTAGTGAGACATATATATGTTGATTCTAATCCACCAGTGAGCCCATATATTCTGATCCATCCACTAAGCAGTAAGCAACTAGCCAATTGCTATAAGAGAGGCAGTAGCACCTAACAGCAGAGGAGTTGTGCATAGCATAACACACAACAGAGCAGAAAAGGCTGGTGCAGATCTGAGGAAGCTGCTGCCAGAGGAGAGAGGAAAGAGCTGAAAGCCTGGATATTTGCACGCTCTGGTTTTGGTTCTCTCTCTTTCTTTCCCCTCCTGTAACTGTTTCACATGTGAGCCCAGCCCTGTTTCCCTGCCAGGAATCTCTGTACCCTGCCTGGCAAGTCTAAGGCGTCCTCTCTGCCTTAAAGCGCCAATCAGGACGCCTAAGCAGGCGCTTCAGACGCTTTAGTGTCTAAGGCGGACGCCTTAGACACATGTCTAAAGCGAGTTGGACGCTTTGAGCCTGGAGGGCGCTCTAACGCTTAAGCGTCGCTTAAGCGACGCTTTAGGGACGCTTTACAAACAGAGGTTGCGACAGATTTAAGTCGTAGCTCAAAATTTCAAACAGATAGACGTCTAGACATACTGACAACCACAAGGCTGCGCAAGTGTCATCTGAAACAGCCTCTTATAGATACATAGAGAAAGGCTGCGTACTAATTTCTGTAAGAGGCTTTTACCTGATATCAGGTATTTCGGAAACAGCCTCTTACAGAAATGTAGGGAAAGGCTGCATACTATAGACCCAAAGCGGTCGGACCCTTCCCCGGACCCCGCGCAAGCGGGAGCTACATGCACTGGGCTGCCCTAGACTTCTAGACATACTGACAACCACAAGGTTTAGTTTTAAGCACAGAAAATAATCAAATGGACCATGCTGCTGATTAGTCAAGAGAATTTTTTTTCCGAGGAAATTAGTCAGAGATTGAATGAATAATCCCTTGCGTATGCTACCTGCCTGTTCCCTTTATTCGGTTGAATTATTTTTATGGCATAGTCTGTTTGACTTTGCTTGTTTAGCGATATACAGAACATTTGGATATTTTTTTGCTATGGTTCTTTTGGGCAAGTTTGCTGCTGTCAAAATGATATCTAGCTAGCAGTTTGCACTGTTTAGTAATCCCCCCTTTTTTGTTGTTCTCTTTCTGAAGTTATTCATGACATATTGACTCTAGTTGTGCACTGTACAGGAGTTACTACAAATGCACGTACCAGGGTTGCGGTGTAAAGAAGCATATCGAAAGATGTTCGCAAGACCCAACGGCGGTGATAACTACATATGAAGGCAAGCATAGCCATGATGTGCCAGCAGCTAGGAGCAGCGTGGCTGCTGCTGCCAGTGCCAATGCATCCTCTTCCATTAGCTTACTACATAGAGGGCAGAAGGCAGCATCCAGTAGCCAACGGGTGTTGCCCAGAGCAGCAGTGCATACATCAGATTCTTCCTTGCAGCTAAAAGAAGAAAATGAGATAACATAAACTTTTGGAGTACTTAGTGAGGTAAATTATTCCAATATATTAGCCCATTTCTGGTTGTGCTGCTGCATTGGTTCAAATCGAGAGGATATTCTTCCACGAGCCTTGCTTGCACAGAGTCTGTGTTGCAGCACTGCATCTTGCGTGCTGTACTCCCATTGGTTTTAAATTGTACTGGTCTCTATTCCATGGAAAAACTGTAGGTGACGGAGGTTTCGTTGTTGCAAGTGTATATGCTCGAGTTGTACTCCCTCCATTCCAAAATAGATGACCCAACTTTATACTAACTTCGTACTCCCTCCGTCCCAAAATTCTTGTCTTAGATTAGTCTAGATACGGATGTATCTAATACTAAAACGTGACTTGATACATCCGTATTTAGACAAATCCAAGACAAGAATTTTGGGACGGAGGGAGTACAGAATTGAGTCATCTATTTTGAAACGGAGGGAGTAGCTCTTACCTGATAACCTCATTTGTACATATATCTCCGTAAGTGTCATTTGACAGGATGTATTAAAGTCTTAATTGATGAACAAGGCAATGGCCTTCCGTCAATCTCCTTTCAGTTTGTCGTCGCAGCGGAATGTGCCTCGGTGGACCCGAGGCAAAAGAAAGAATCAAATTGTTCTGATGCTTGTGTCTCGTAAAAGCGAAATATTCTTTGAATGTGAGACGATGTTCTTGTTAATAGCGAGGTGCTTGTTGTGTCTTTGTCTTTGTCAATCTTAAGATTCGTGGACTCAGTCTTCCGTATATGCTCATACGGATAGAATGTGTATATGTTCATACAAGTGAATTTATGGGTATGTGATCAACTGAGTTTGTACTCCGATTCTTAAAAGAAATCCCCGTAATTTATCACCGAAATATGTCGGGAAATATAAGGTTTATTTTGTTTGGTTACAAGTCCTTGGTAAATTAGTTCGAGTCTTGCCATCCACCTGCCACCTCTTTTAGGCGATCAAGGATGGTTGATACAAGGAGTTATTTGGAGATGTTGCTCTTTGGGCGAGTTGTATTGTATGTGATGGGGACATCAATACCATTGTTACACCCACAGCTCCTGCTGCTATACATATTGGATCAATTACTAGAGCTTGCACACGCCAATTAAATTATTAGGTATTTTCGTTTCTTGGTAATGATTTTAATGTTCATGAGAATATGATGCTATCTAAATTGGATACATTTGTTTTGCTTACAAATGAAGGGCCTAGCTTGGAGAAGGATGAACATTGGAGCAAAAACAAGCATGGAGATGATGGCATGCGCAAGGGGAACAAGAACGGAGTTACAAGTGATGATTTTAGGACGTTGAAGCCACCATAATGAGTGCATGAAGATTTGGATGAAATATACAAGATGGTACTTCATAACTTTCGTCCAGAGGCTATTCTAGGTGTTGTGTCACATTATTGAGCCAGACCCATGTATTTTCGAAATACTTGAGTATAGGCTGTTTTTAGAGTCTGTATGTGTGGGGAAACAAGAGATAGGGTTGGTTTCGGACCCCTTCCCCAAGGGCCACGAAATTCCCCCCTCTTCCTCCATATATACAACCCTTAGGGCGTCGTTTAGACTTTGAGTTTTGTTTAGATTAAAGTTCGCCATAGCTGCAACTTCGAGTACTTTGTTTGTGTTCAACGACCAGACAAAGGCGTCACATAACCCCACCTTCATTAATAAAGTTTTCCTCTTATATTCGCAATATCCAGATTGCAATCTTAGTTTCTTACTTGTTCTTCGTTTGCTCGCAGGAAAACAGACCCTCGTGGTCAGGTTGATCGCGCTCCAGCGTGGTCAATAACCCCTCGGAAGTTGATTTAGCGATTGCTAAGGCACGACGTCTCGCACGTTCGTAGTCGGATCGTCAAGGTCGACTCCCACAGAAAACGATAGCCACCATCTCATCGAAAGACGGGACACTTTTGCCTCTATCAAGTGGTATCAGATTTCCAGGTTGCTCGGTGAGATTTTACAGTTTTTCGTAGTTTAGGTCGAGTCTGTTCTTCATACCTACAGTCCACGAAAAAGCCAAAAAAAAGTAGGGTTAGTTCCTTATATCCGAACCAATCTGAGCCTTTGCATAATCTTTTTAGGGTTTTGCATTGTTGAATTTGCGGTTGCTGGTCTTAGTGTCTAGTCCTTTAGAGTTTCGAGTTCTGTTCACAAGTTGTCACGCCGCCGCCGCATCATCATCGTCACCGCTGTCATATACCCACCATCATCGTCACCGCTGCCATATACCACCATTGTCATCACTGCTGCCATATACCACCATCGTCATCACCGCTGCCATCTACCACCAACGTCATCACCGCAGCCATATACCACATCTCCACCGCCATCACGATAATCCGAGTCCACCTGCAACATATATCCACCACCAGTCCGAGTTCCACCAGATTCATCTCCGCCACCAGTGTGAGTTCCACCAGATTCATCTTCGCTATCAGTCCTAGTCCGAGTCCAGTATTTTGTTACTCTATTTTGGATTTCGAGATCACGCCATACTACGAGTCGTGACAGAGAAGGACTCCCGAACTTCCGTGTTACCCACAGTAGAAAAATAGTTCCAGTTTTTTAAAAAACTAAGTCTAGAAAATTCTGGCTAGGCAGTTTCTAGACCATTTGTAAACTTTTCCGAAAAAAATTTGTTGCGGAGCAAAAAAAAACGAAAAAAGTGCAAAAAAAAAGTGCAAAAGAAAGTGAAAAAAAGAGGAAAAAAATTCAGAGTGTGCTCCTCCCTTGTTTACGTGCAGTGCCGTGATTTTGTTAGTGTTCTAGGCTCGCGTCTCTAGCACGATCTAGCCTAGGACCAGCACAGTATCGTCGTTGAGCGTTTATTCAACTTTGCATCTCTGAATTGATTATTGCTGACCCTTTTTGCTACCATATTATAAGCCTTCCCGGCTCCACATACATATACGTTGTGCGTTTGACTCTCCCTGGTAATCGCTCTATCCAAGCTTTGAGAGTTTTGACTACAACGGTTGCCGATCACCACCTGCTGCTGGGTAAGAACTGGTAAGAATTTGAGATTCGCTTGACGGATTTGTGACACCCCACCACCACCATATTCCAGCAGTCTGTAGGATCATATTCTTGTCTGTTTCTATTGCTGCTAACTATGGCAGGAACACAAGTCGACGAGATTGACTGGGTGAACATGACGAACAATGAGCTTCATGATAAGTTTCATCAAATGTTGGGTCAATAGGTGGAAGACGTGATGGTTAGCTTTTGAAAGGCAATGGAGAAGATGGATGACATTGAGAAGTCAATTGACACCAAGTTGGACGCCAAGTTTGATGAATTACTCAAACGTCTCCCACAACCAGCTCTACGTCGTGATACAGTAGGGCGAGCACAGCGTGTTCCTATTGAGCCAGGACAAAATTCTGGTGTCGCTGCTACTGCTGTTGGTCCTTCTGTAGCTCCTGCTGCTACTGCAGAGGTGGAGGACTATTACGAGGATGAGGTTGATCAAAATCAGAACTACGTGCAACCACCAGCACCACCACCAGCAGGTCGACCTCAGGTATATATTCGCAACGGTAGGCCTGCACCAGATAATGACCATATTCCTAAACTGAAATTGAATATTCCACCGTTTGAGGGTAGATATGTTCCTGATATATATCTTACTTGGGAGTTAGAAACTGAACAACGTTTTACATGTTTACAATATCCCAAGGAGAGACGGGTTGCTGCTGCTGCTGTTTGTGCTTTCACTAGTTTTGCATGTGTATGGTGGTCTGAACATTGTAGATTATATCCTATTCCAGCTACTTGGGCTGCTTTGAAAACTGCTATGCGTACTTGTTGGGTTCCACCATATTATCAACGTGAATTGCTTCAAAAATTGCAGCGTTTAAGACAAGGAAAAAATTCTGTAGAAGAATATTATCAGGAATTATAAACTGGCATGATTAGATGTGGTATTGTTGAGGAGAATGAAGCTATGCTTGCACGTTTTATGGGTGGATTAAATAGAGAGATTCAGACCATTCTAGAGTATAAGGAGTATACTAATATCACTCGTTTATTCCATCTTGCTTGTAAAGCTGAACGTGAAGTGCAGGATCGACAAGCATTGGCGCGAACTAACTTTTCTGCAGGTCGACCTTCATCATGAACACCGCGTGTGTAACGCCCCAGATTCGATGCGCAAGTTGTCATTTTCTTCTCCGTTCTTTTCATTCAACTCTTTTAATTCTTTTCGGAGGTTTTGTGTCATGTCTGCATCAAGTATCATTCCATCCTCTCTAGTTCTATTCTTTCCTTGTTCAGCCGGAGTGCTGCCTAAATCCTTTTAGTCCTATTTGTTTCTCATCTCGTTCTAACTGGAGTGGTTTCATCGTCTATCTGATTCCGTAAGCTTTCGATTCTCGTCATTCTCGTCGTTCTTCCCTTCTTCTCGAGTGCTCTCGATTCTTTGCTTCTTCTCTTGAGTTCTTGTTTCACCTCATCCCTTTTCCCTTCCGTCTCGGTCCTAAGATCTCGGGACGAGATCTCTTGTTAGTGGAGGAGTGTTGTAATGCCCCGGATTCGATGCGCCAGGTGTCCGCCAGTTATTCGCCGTCGTTACCATTCTTGTTTTGCTCGCCATTTGCAAACCGTGCATCCATTTCCGGTGATCTTTATATCGATTTCAACCGAAATCATCTCATCTTTCCAGCGGCATACTTGGTTTGCCAAGTTGATGCCTTGTTCATCATCTTTCCTTCCGAAGCACGCATATGCATTGCATACCACATCTCGCATATCTTGACATGTATTGCATCATGTTGCTTGTGCATTGCACCATGATTTATTATGGTTCCTTGCTTGTGTTCTTGCTTTGGGTAGAGCCGGGAGACGAGTACGTGCACGAGGAACCTATTGAGTACGCTAACGAGGATCAAGCCTTCGACAACTCTGAGAACCTTGCAGGCAAGATGATCATACCTTCGATATCACTTCTATCTTTGCTTGCTAGTACTCGCTCTATCGCTATGTTAGTTCTACCTGCCTTTGTTTACCATGCCTCCCTATTGCCATGTCAAACCTCTAACCAACCTGTCCTAGCAAACCGTTGTTTGGCCATGTCACCGCTTTTGCTCAGCCCCTCTTATAGCGTTGTTAGTTGCAGGTGAAGATGAAGTTTGTTCCTGGTCGGAACGCGGATATTTTGGGATATCACAATATCTCCTATTTTAAATTAATGCACCTTATATACTTGGTAAAGGGTGGAAGGCTCGGCCTTATGCCTGGTGACTTGTTCCACTCTTGCGCCCCTAGTTTCCGTCATACCGGTGTTATGTTCCTTGATTTTGCGTTCCTTACACGGTTGGGTGATTTATGGGACCCCCTTAACAGTTCGCTTTGAATAAAACTCCTCCAGCAAGGCCCAAACTTGGTTTTACCATTTGCCACCTAAGCCCTTTTCCCTTGGGTTTTCGCAAGCCCAAGGGTCATCTTTATTTACCCCCCCGGGTCAGTGCTCCTTCGAGTGTTGGTCCAACCTGAGCGATGTCCGGCGTCCCCTGGGCAACCAGGGTCTATACCAACCCGACGTCTTGCTCATCCGTTGTGCCCTGAGAACGAGATATGCGCAGCTCCTATCGGGATTTGTCAGCGCATCGGGTGGCTTTGCTGGTCTTGTTTTACCATTGTCGAAATGTTTTGCGAACCGGGATTCCGAGACTGATCGGGTCTTCCCGGGAGAAGGTTTATCCTTCGTTGACCGTGAGAGCTTATGATGGGCTGAGTTGGGACACCCCTGCAGGGTATATAATCTTTCGAAAGCCGTGCCCGCGGTTATGAGGCAGATGGGAATTTGTTAATGTCCGGTTGTAGATAACTTGACACTTGACTTCATTAAAATGCATCAACCACGTGTGTAGCCGTGATGGTCTTTTCTCGGCGGAGTCCGGGAAGTGAACACGGTTTGTGTTATGCTTGGCGTAAGTAGTTTCAGGATCACTTCTTGATCGCTTCTAGCTTCTCGACCAACGCGTTGCTTCTCTTCTCGCTCTCACTTGCGTATGTTAGCCACCATATATGCTTAGTGCTCGCTGCAGCTCCACCATATTACCCCTTACCTACCTATGAGCTTAAATAGTCTTGATCTCGCGGGTGTGAGATTGCTGAGTCCTCGTGACTCACAGATTCTACCAAAACAGATGCAGGTGCTGAGGATACTGGCGCAGTTGGCGCAATTGAGCTGAAGTGGGAATTTGATGAGGCCCTTGGTCGTTACTATGTATCGTTTCCAGATGATCAGTAGAGGAGCCCAGTCGGGACGATCGGGGATATAGCATTTGGGGTTGTCTTCTTTTCATTTGAACTTGACCGTAGCCGGTCTATGAGTGTATTTGAATGATGTATGATCTTAATTTATGTATTGTGTGAAGTGGCGATTGTAAGCCAACTCTCTTTATCCCATTCTTGTTCATTACATGGGATTGTGTGAAGATGACCCTTCTTGCGACAAAACCACCATGCGGTTATGCCTCTAAGTCGTGCTTCGACACGTGGGAGATATAGCCGCATCGTGGGTGTTACAAGTTGGTATCAGAGCCTCGACCGACCTTAGGAGCCCCCTTGATTGATCGTGTAGTTTGGCCGTTGTTGAGTCTAGAAGAAAACTGTTTTTGGAGTCTAGTTATATCGGAGAGTAGGAATTCTTTTTACTCCTTAGTCCCCTTCATCGCTCTGGTAAGGAATCTTGACGTAGGTGTTTTGAATTACTTCTCTTCCCATTCAAATTTTTCTTTAGGATCACGCAGTTGGTTTTCCGATCGATGGCTCTCAGTTGTTTTCATCCGGTGCATTTCTCGTCAAGTCGACTCGAGCCTCTTCATCGTTGCCAAGTTCAATCCTTAGTTGTTTTCTTTTCCCACCCGCCCACCCTTTTCTTCTCGAAGCCGGAGTCCGTAATCGAGTATCCATCCTACTCGTGCGAAGCCTTTACTTTCTTTCAACCGGTGTTCCTCTTCAAGTTATTCGTCAGTTCCCCCTTCCAAGTTGCCTTTGTTTTCCCGCCCTCCCACCCTTTCTCTTCCCGGAGTCTGACTCTCTCTCGACCATCTATTTCATTTGTGTGGAGCCTCTTTAGTCTTTCGTCAATTATTTCAACCGGTGAATTCTCGTCTCGTTCGTCATTATTCATCTCTTTTCTTCTCCGCTGGATTCAATTCCATCTTCGGTAATGATCATATTCTTTCCCTCAGCTCAAGTGTTTTCCCTGCTCGTTTGCCTCCCGCCAGATTGTCATTCCGGAGTGTTCAAGACATCTCAGGAGATTCATCTGTGTTTGAATTGATTTGAGGTTGTCACCTCATTCAAATATTTCAATTGTTCCGGTGCTGCATCTATCTGTTCAACAATCCTTTCCAACGGTGTTATCTCTTTAGTGGGCCCTAACCCACAGGTCTTTTTCCAGGATCTTACCTGACTCTTCTAATTTCCCGAAGCTATTCCCAATTCTTTTCGAAGGGTGACGTAAGAATGTATTTCATCAGTCAGATGCTTTTCCAAGATCGATTTCAAATCATTTCATTGTTGACTCAACCTCTCTGCTTTTCATTATACCGGAGTATCTCAGTAATTTTGGTGGTGTTTCTCGTCGTCATTTGAAGATCGCAGAAGAGTTTTCCTCTAAATCTTGTCCGTTCTCTCGAAGACTCGTGGTTCTAGTTTCGTGCTATCCTCTCGATTTATTCCATTTGTCAGATATTCTTTTTCTTACCCATCCGGAGTGTTTCAGGAGTTGATTTCTTTTCGTTTCACCGGAGGCCATCATTCCAGTTATCATTCTCTATTTATCCCGGTGCTTCGTTCAAGTATTCTTTAATCAGATCATGATCTCTTTGTTCTTCTGCATCTAAATCCCCTCAAGCATATTTGTTCTTCTAATTCTTCTGGTGATTATCTCTCTTTCGTCAGTCATTTTCGAATTCTTACGGTGGTTCCTTCAGATTCCTTTGTCTTTGATTATCATTTCAATTTCATTCGTTCTTTTCAATTCTACCGGTGGTTCATGAAGACCTTCTCAAGTTTGCGACATGTCTTTTCTCAATCCTTTTCAAGAAGAATAAGTAGTAGGCGAAATCCATTGCTTGTCATCAATTTAATTTTGATGAAGGATAAGCATACAATAAATCTTATTCTTATTTCATCCAAGTGATTAATCCCTTCCTTCGGAGTTTGTTCTTGATGAATAAATTCTACTTCCAAGTGTTCTCCATCTTTTCTTTTCCGGAGCTCAATTTCCTCGGCCATTTCATCGGAACCTCCATCTAAATCATCGCAAGCTTTAATCTTATTCTTTCATCCTTCAATTTTAGCTCATCATCCTTTTGTAACCGGAGTTCTCCATGGTGGTTCTTCATGATTTAATTCATTCTTCAAGAGTTCATCAAGATTCTTGTTGGTGGAGTTCAAGTATCTTTTCTTCTCGCATCTCGAAGTGCAATTAATTCTCCGTATTCTTTTGAAGTGGAGTTTTGCTTTTCTTCGTTCTTCTAAGCTATCCAATCATTTCCGTTTGGGGTCGGTTATCACCTCATAATTTTGAGATGTTATCCATAAGTCCACGCCAAGCGTATTCTTTTCGTTGTTGAATTTTCTCAACAACTCCATTCAATCTTTTCTTCTAAGGTTAATTTCTATTTCATTCGTGGCACAAGTTGTCATTTTCTTCTCCGTTCTTTTCATTCAACTCTTTTAATTCTTTTCGGAGGTTTTGTGTCATGTCTGCATCAAGTATCATTCCATCCTCTCTAGTTCTATTCTTTCCTTGTTCAGCCGGAGTGCTGCCTAAATCCTTTTAGTCCTATTTGTTTCTCATCTCGTTCTAACTGGAGTGGTTTCATCGTCTATCTGATTCCGTAAGCTTTCGATTCTCGTCATTCTCGTCGTTCTTCCCTTCTTCTCGAGTGCTCTCGATTCTTTGCTTCTTCTCTTGAGTTCTTGTTTCACCTCATCCCTTTTCCCTTCCGTCTCGGTCCTAAGATCTCGGGACGAGATCTCTTGTTAGTGGAGGAGTGTTGTAATGCCCCGGATTCGATGTGCCAGGTGTCCGCCAGTTATTCGCCGTCGTTACCATTCTTGTTTTGCTCGCCATTTGCAAACCGTGCATCCGTTTCCGGTGATCTTTATATCGATTTCAACCGAAATCATCTCATCTTTCCAGCGGCATACTTGGTTTGCCAAGTTGATGCCTTGTTCATCATCTTTCCTTCCGAAGCACGCATATGCATTGCATACCACATCTCGCATATCTTGACATGTATTGCATCATGTTGCTTGTGCATTGCACCGTGATTTATTGTGGTTCCTTGCTTGTGTTCTTGCTTTGGGTAGAGCCGGGAGACGAGTACGTGCACGAGGAACCTGTTGAGTACGCTAACGAGGATCAAGCCTTCGACAACTCTGAGAACCTTGCAGGCAAGATGATCATACCTTCGATATCACTTCTATCTTTGCTTGCTAGTACTCGCTCTATCGCTATGTTAGTTCTACCTGCCTTTGTTTACCATGCCTCCCTATTGCCATGTCAAACCTCTAACCAACCTGTCCTAGCAAACCGTTGTTTGGCCATGTCACCGCTTTTGCTCAGCCCCTCTTATAGCGTTGTTAGTTGCAGGTGAAGATGAAGTTTGTTCCTGGTCGGAACGCGGATATTTTGGGATATCACAATATCTCCTGTTTTAAATTAATGCACCTTATATACTTGGTAAAGGGTGGAAGGCTCGGCCTTATGCCTGGTGACTTGTTCCACTCTTGCCGCCCCTAGTTTCCGTCATACCGGTGTTATGTTCCTTGATTTTGCGTTCCTTACACGGTTGGGTGATTTATGGGACCCCCTTAACAGTTCGCTTTGAATAAAACTCCTCCAGCAAGGCCCAAACTTGGTTTTACCATTTGCCACCTAAGCCCTTTTACCTTGGGTTTTCGCGAGCCCAAGGGTCATCTTTATTTCCCCCCCCCGGGCCAGTGCTCCTTCGAGTGTTGGTCCAACCTGAGCGATGTCCGGCGTCCCCTGGGCAACCAGGGTTTATACCAACCCGACGTCTTGCTCATCCGTTGTGCCCTGAGAACGAGATATGCGCAGCTCCTATCGGGATTTGTCGGCGCATCGGGTGGCTTTGCTGGTCTTGTTTTACCATTGTCGAAATGTTTTGTGAACCGGGATTCCGAGACTGATCGGGTCTTCCCGGGAGAAGGTTTATCCTTCGTTGACCGTGAGAGCTTATGATGGGCTGAGTTGGGACACCCCTGCAGGGTATATAATCTTTCGAAAGCCATGCCCGCGGTTATGAGGCAGATGGGAATTTGTTAATGTCCGGTTGTAGATAACTTGACACTTGACTTCATTAAAATGCATCAACCGCGTGTGTAGCCGTGATGGTCTCTTCTCGGCGGAGTCCGGGAAGTGAACACGGTTTGTGTTATGCTTGGCGTAAGTAGTTTCAGGATCACTTCTTGATCGCTTCTAGCTTCTCGACCGACGTGTTGCTTCTCTTCTCGCTCTCACTTGCGTATGTTAGCCACCATATATGCTTAGTGCTCGCTGCAGCTCCACCATATTACCCCTTACCTACCTATGAGCTTAAATAGTCTTGATCTCGCGGGTGTGAGATTGCTGAGTCCTCGTGACTCACTGATTCTACCAAAACAGATGTAGGTGCCGAGGATACTGGCGCAGTTGGCGCAACTGAGCTGAAGTGGGAATTTGATGAGGCCCTTGGTCGTTACTATGTATCGTTTCCAGATGATCAGTAGAGGAGCCCAGTCGGGACGATCGGGGATCTAGCATTTGGGGTTGTCTTCTTTTCATTTGAACTTGACCGTAGCCGGTCTATGAGTGTATTTGAATGATGTATGATCTTAATTTATGTATTGTGTGAAGTGGCGATTGTAAGCCAACTCTCTTTATTCCATTCTTGTTCATTACATGGGATTGTGTGAAGATGACCCTTCTTGCGACAAAACCACCATGCGGTTATGCCTCTAAGTCGTGCTTCGACACGTGGGAGATATAGCCGCATCGTGGGTGTTACAGCGTGCATCTTCTACTTCCACTACACCGGCACCTCCATCAGGTGCCACCTCCAGCCGTGATACAAGAAAGCAGGCACAACCACCGCTATCTGCCAAGAGCGCACCTAACGGACCTGCACAGAGCTCTTCTTCTTCCATGGCATCAACCGGGCACACAAGTGATATTATTTGTCGTCATTGTAAGGGAAGGGGTCATTATGCGAGAGAAAGCAAATCTCAGCGTGTGATGATTGCTACTGAGGATGGTGGGTATGAGTCCGGTAGTGACTATGATGAGGAGACTTTGGCTCTTATTACACGTGAAGAACACGGTGGAGATGATTCTGATCATGACACGCAATACATGGCTCCTGAAGACGTTGATAGGTATGAATGTTTAGTTGCTCAACGTGTTTTGAGTGTGCAGGTCACACAAGCTGAGCAAAATCAGAGGCATAATTTGTTCCATACAAAGGGAGCTGTGAAGGAACGTTTTGTGCGCATCATCATAGATGGAGGGAGCTGCAACAACTTGGCTAGCATGGAGATGGTGGAGAAGCTATCTCTCACCACAAGACCATATCCACATCCTTACTACATCCAATGGTTCAACAACAGCGGCAAGGTTAAGGTAACACGTACTGTTCGTGTGCATTTTAGTATCTCTACATATGCTGATTATGTTGATTGTGATGTGGTACCTATGCAAGCATGTTCCTTATTACTTGATCGACCATGGCAATTTGATTAAAATTCTGTACACCATGGTAGAAACAATCAGTATACTCTTGTTCATATGGATAAAAATATTACTTTGCTTCCTATGACTCCTGATTCCATTTTGAAAGATGATATTAATAGAGCTAATAAAGCAAAACAAGAGAAGAATAAGAGTGAAAATCAGATTGTGGCAAAAGAATTTGAGCAAAAAATGAAGTCTAATAATAAACCATCTAGTGTTGCTTCTGAAATTAAATTGAAAAGTGCATGTTTATTTGCCACCAAATCTGATATTGATGAGTTAGATTTCAGCAAATCTGTTTGCTATGCTTTTGTGTGCAAAGATGCATTATTTTCATTCGAGGACGTTCATGAGGACATCAATACCATTGTTACACCCACAGCCTCTGCTGCTATACATATTGGACCAATTACTAGATCTCGCACACGCCAATTAAATTACCAGATACTTTTGTTTCTTGGTAATGATTCTAATGTTCATGAGAATATGATGTTGCCTAAATTGGATACATTTGTTTTGCTTACAAATGAAGGGCCTAGCTTGGAGAAGGATGAACATTGGAGCAAGAACAAGCATGGAGATGATGGCATGCGCAAGGGGAACAAGAGCGGAGTTACAAGTGATGATTTCAGGACGTTGAAGCCACCATAATGAGTGCATGAAGCCTTGGACGAAATATACAAGATGCTACTTCATAACTTTCGTCCAGAGGCTATTCTAGGTGCTGCATCACATTATTATTGGGCCAGGCCCATGTATTTTCGAAATACTTGAGTATAGGCTGTTTTTAAAGTCCGTATGTGTGGGGAAACAAGAGATAGGGTTGGTTTCGGACCCCTTCCCCAAGGGCCACGAAATTCCCCCCTCTTCCTCCATATATACAACCCTTAGGGCGTCGTTTAGACTTTGGGTTTTGTTTAGATTAAAGTTCGCCATAGCTGCAACTTCGCATACTTCGTTTGTGTTCAACGACCAGACAAAGGTGTCACATAACCCCACCTTCATTAATAAAGTTTTCCTCTTATATTCGCAATATCCAGATTGCAATCTCAGTTTCTTACTTGTTCTTCGTTTGCTCGCAGGAAAACAGACCCTCGTGGTCAGGTTAATCGTGCTCCGGCGTGGTCAATAACCCCTCGGAAGTTGGTTTAGCGATTGCTAAGGCGCGACATCTCGCACGTTCATTGTCGGATCGTCAAGGTCGACTCCCACAGAAAAATGATAGCCACCATCTCATCGAAAGACGGGACACCTTTTCCTCTATCAGTATGCGTTCAATTTGGTGTGCTGTTTGCTTCTCATCAGTCTATGGTGGGAGCTTGTGGCCTAAATTCTTCTACTTTATCATTGCCTTCTATAAAACTATGGCACAAAATTTGCGTGCTTTGAAAAGTACTCCCTCCATTCCTAAATACTTGTCTTTTTAGAGATTTCAAAGAACTACCACATACGGATGTATATAGACATATTTTAGAGTGTAGATTCACTCATTTTGCTCCGTATGTAGTCACTTGTTAAAATCTCTAGAAAGACAAATATTTAGGAACGGAGGGAGTAATATATAGCGACTATAATGTCAATAGATACTTATGTTTGTGAATCAATGCCATGTATAACAAGTATTAGCATGGTAATTATTGGTTAAAAAACAAAATACTATCTTGCGTTTTTAGAAAGACCGAGTAGCATGAAATTTTTGGGCATGGAGTTTTTGCTCCCTGGATGAACAGTAAAAGGTTAACAAATCCAAAGAATTCTGAAATTACTTTGTGACAGATGTTATTGATGTTTTAGCTGCGTGCAAAGTTTCGTAATAAAAAACTATTCTATACACAAAAACTACAAACAAAAACCAATGCTTTAAAAATGCTACTTTCAAAGCATTTTGGAGCATAGATATGGTTTTGTGCCCAAATTTACATGAATTCCATTCCATCATGGAACTTTGCATGCAGGTAAAACGTCAACAATGATCGTTAAAGAACAATCAGGTTTTTTTTGAACTTTTTTTCATGCATTTTACTCTGTGACGTGGGTGCACTTGCGCATTTGCACCCAGGAGCAGAAGGACGCTTTCGCAAATTTTCCTTTTGTAACCCTTTTTGATATGGGGCAAACCCTAGGGGTGGACTGTTATACACAAATTGGAGATGAATTTGAGAAGAAACATAAGAACAAGGCACAAAACCAAGAGAAACACAAAGAGAATAACACTATTAGACAAGATGCACACCAAGTACTCCTCAAATCTCAAGTCAATAACAAGATGAACATATTTGAAACAAGAACAACAAAAGGAATAAAGGAAGACAAAGGGGTAGTTCTTCCCAAATCCGAAGAAGAGATGGGGTCTAGAGAGATAGTCTTCTCTATTCCAAAGATATTGAGGTCTTGATATTCCAAAGGGATTCTTCTCCAATTATGAGGCCTTGATCCTACTAAGAGGAGCTATGATGAGCAATGAGTTTATGCTTTGATAATCCTAGAAAATAGAGGAGGTATGAATTATATAGGTGTGGGTAAGAGAGGGGTTAGTGAAGGATGCAAGGGACATGTCCCATCCTTTGCACGCATGCATGCCTGCGGGGCAATGGGGGTGTGGGGTGGGGGAACGAGGTTATGGACCTTGTGGGCACGGTGTACCAAAAGAGCTCGACACAGTGAGGCCTTGGCCATGGGGTGTCCAGAGAGCGCTTCCCTTGTTGGTCTTCGCTTGAACGCCCGTCGATGCTTCCTGAAACTCGCCTTTGCCTTCAAGGTTCCTTATCCGCTTCCATGCTTCCCTCACGGATGGTATAAGCGCTCTCTTGTGCATGACCTCTTCCATTGCATGTTCGCCATTCGGCTCAAATCTGGGTGCAAAGGAAATGAAGGTCAAGTAGTATACCATCCACAGAGAACCAAGAACACATATATAAAGGAAAAAAATTCACCTTGGTACATGTGATGCACACGTTCATCGGTGATGGAGTCAAAGCTACTGCAATGACCCTATGCTCCACATCATATCCCCCTTATTGGAGCTAAATCCGGTAGATCCCTCAGTAGGTTATCCGGTTTATTTACGAGGATAAGGTTCTCCTCCAATAAGAGCAGTATATATGGTATTATCTCCTCCGGGAGAGTCCGAACCTGGGTAAATAAACCTTGTCCTTGTTACAATCGTGCCAAGTCACATAGCACGACTGGTCTTAGCCTTGGAGCCAATTGACGAGGAGAACTATCGCGCTACGCCACGAAGGTTACCCGGTTTGGTCCTGGCAAGCTAGACTGGTCTTATCCAGGGGCCCACATGGCCACGTGTCGTCCTCAACCCGACAGTCAATGTGACATGCGGAAGTGGGTCAGGGGCCCACTCATTCCATGCCCATCAAGAGGGGAGTGCACGTCGTTCCCCTCACGAGGATTAACAATAACCTCTCGATCCCTGCACACCATTAACGCCCAAACATGGGAAAACGAAGAGATTTGTTGCCGCGTGGCAACACCAGGCTGTCAACATTCCATTTCCCTCTCCCTATAAAAGGGATGAGGTGATATGCGAGAGAGCTCTATACTCTCATGCCCTTCGTACTCATCTTCGCGCCCAAGCACTAGTGTTTACACACTCCATTGCCACCAAGATTTCTTCGTGCACGGCAGCGCTCAACTGCAACAAAATGGCCAAATATTGTCGCATGAGGAAGGTTGGATGCTACTTGTGAGCTGCGTTGGGATTTCCTTGAAGAGGAGAGGATGAAGCAACACAATAGAGATAAGTATTTCCCTCAGTTAAGAACCAAGGTTACCAATCCAGTAGGAGAACCACACAAAATCTCGTTAGCAGCACCTGCACACAAAAGCAAATACTTGCACCGAATGCAAATAATGGGGTTGTCAACCCCCTCGGCGGTTATTTGCAAGGATCAAATCTCGTAGTGGTAGATAGATAAAATAAAACACAAAATAAAATAATGGTAAATAAATTGCAGCAAGGTATTTTTGGATTTTATATATGATAAAAGTAGACCCCGGGGCCAAAGTTTTCACTAGAGGCTTCTCTCTCGAGCACATAAAGTACGGTGGGTGAACAAATTACTGTTGGGCAATTGATAGAAAAGCGCATAATTATGACAATATTCAAGGCAATGATTATTTATATAGGCATCACGTCCAACACAAGTAGACCGGCTCCTGCCTGCATCTACTACTATTACTCCACCCATCAACCACTATCCAACATGCATCTAGGGTATTAAGTTAATAAAAACAGAGTGACACTTTAATCAAGATGACATGATGTAGACAAAGTAAACACAATCAATATGAATAAACCCCATACTTTTATCCTTAATGGAAACAATAAAAATACGTGTCATGTCCCTTTCTGTCACTGGGATTGAGCACCGCAAGATTGAACCCATCACAAAGCACCCCTCCCGTTGCAAGAAAAATGAATCTAGTTGGCCAAACAAAATGGATAGATCGGAGAGAAATACAATGCTATAACAAACATGCATAAAAGAATTCAGAGAAGACTCAATTAATATTCATGAATAATATTATCATAAACCCACAATTCATTGGATCCCAACAAACACACCACAAAAGAAGATTGCATCGAAAGAACTCCAAGAACATTGAGTAGAACAGTGTATTGAAGATCAAAGAGAGAGAAGAAGCCATCTAGCTACTAGCTATGGACCCGTAGTGAAAGTGCAACTAATCCCCGGGTGGTTTTGGTAATTCATAACAACATATAGCTCATTGAACTAATACTATTTCAAGATCAATGTTTCAGAAAGTTCAATGATTGGTATGGCATGGACTAGAGATGTGGACCCCTCAAACTGCTAAGAACTCATATTGGCAAAAGCTCAAGACTCTACAATTTCATTTTAGTGATCCAAGATCACATTGAGTCTATAGGAAAACCAATACTATTAAAAGGGGATGAGGTGTTGCTTAATGGCTTGCTTGCTCGAAATGCTTAGTGATATGCTTCAAAATCCCTCAACCACTTTCTCATTTCCACATATGTCCTAAACCTAAAGTCAAACTCGGCCCCACCGATTTGATCTATCTTGCGCCACCGAGTTCACTTGACACAGCCATATCCACAAACCCTAATCAGCTTGGTGTTCCCGATAGGGATCTCGGTCTCACCGAGATGAGAATGCAAACTCTCTGTTTCCCTTCATAACGTTTCGGTCTAACCGAAGTGGGCGATCGGACCCACCAAGTTTGCCTGACCAAGTCTCTGTTTGCTTATTACTGAAATCGGTCTCACCGAGTTCATGTGATCGGTCTCACTAAGATGAGGTTTTGCCCTAACCCTAGCGCATCGGTCTCACCGAGTTGATGTTGTCGGTCCCACCGAAATTCCCAACGTTCACATTTTGAACCAAGTCGGTCTGACCGAGTTTAACCATTCGGTCCCACCGAGTTTGGCAATTTGTGTGTAATGGCTAGATTTTGTGTTGAGGCTATATATACCCCTCCACCCCCTTATCCATATGTGAGGGAGCCATCACAACTTGCCTACACTTCCACTACTCATTTTTTGAGAGAGAATCACCTACTCATGTGTTGAGCATTCCAATCCAACCACAAGAATCTTGATCTCTAGCCTTACCCAAGTTGCTTTCCACTCAAATCATCTTTCCACCATAGCCAAATCTATGAGAGAGAGTTGAGTGTTGGGGAGACTATCATTTGAAGAATAAGAGTAAGGAGTTCATCTTCAACACACCATCTATTACCTTTTGGAGAGTGGTGTCTCCTAGATTGGTTAGGTGTCACTTGGGAGCCTCCGTCAAGATTGTGGAGTTGAACCAAAGAGTTTGTAAGGGCAAGGAGATCACCTACTTCGTGAAGATCTACCCTAGTGAGGCAAGTCCTTTGTGGGAGATGGCCATGGTGGGATAGACAAGGTTGCTTCTTCGTGGACCCTTCATGGGCGGAGCCCTCCGTGGACTCGCGCAGTCGTTACCCTTCGTGGGTTGCAGTCTCCATCAACGTGGATGTACGATAGCACCACCTATCGGAACCATGCCAAAAATCTCCGTGTCTACATTACGTTTGCTCCCTCCAAACTCCTCCCCTTTACCTTCATATGCAATGATTTACATTCCACTGCTATACTCTTAGAATTGCATGTGTAGGTTGTTTGCTTGACTAGTGCTAAGTTGCTAAAATCTGTCAAGACTTAAAATTGGGAAAAGGCTAGTTTTTTATATGGTCAAGTAGTCTAATCACCCCCCTCTAGACATACTTTTGTTCCTAAACGTAGGTCTGTGGTAAACTACTCATGCATCATCGGAAGGGCAATAAGAATGATGTAGAAGACCTCCGCGATCGATTCCCCATCCGGCAGGGTGCCAGAAATGGCCTCAAGATGGGATCGCAGCAGAACGGAAACCTGCAGCGGCGGAAAATGTATTTCGGGTGGCTCTTTGATGTATTGGGAATATCTAGGAATTTATAGAGGTGGAATTAGGTCAAGAGGTTCCATGAGGGACCCACAAGTCTAGGGGCGCGCCTAGCGAGCCTGTCGCTCCCTCGTGGCTTGTCTTGTCTTCTCCCGAACCTTCTAAGGCCCCTTCCGGTCCAGAAAAATTAATCCAAAGTTTTTTCTCCGTTTGGACTCTGTTCGATATCGATTTTCTGAAAAGCCAAAAACTGCAAATGGCAATGGTACTAGCACTAGGTTAATAGGTTAATCCCAAAAAAATGATATATAACTGCATATAAAACATCCAAGATTGATGCTATAATAGCATGGAACAATAAAAAAATATAGATACGTTATAGATGTATCAAGCATCCCCAAGCTTAATTCCTGCTCGTCCTCGAGTAGGTAAATGATAAAAAAAAGAGTTTTTGATGTGGAATGCTACCTGACATGTCTATCATGTAATCTTTATTTTATGGTATGAATATTTAGATCCGAAAGATTCAAAGCAATAGTCCATAATTTGACAAAAATACATTAATACTCAGGCATACCAACAAACAATCATGCCTTTCAAAATATAAATGTTGAAGAACGCTATCCCTACAAAATCATATAGCCTTTTCATGCTCCATCTTCTTAACACAAAGTATAAATCATGCACTACCCCGGTGTCAGCCAAGCAATTGCTTCATACTTTTTAATTCCCTTTAGCTTTTTCAACCCCCACGCAATACATGAGCACAAGCCATGGATCACTATGGGTGGAATAGAATGCGGTGGTAGAGATTAATTTGGAGAAGACAAAAAAGGGAGAAAGTCTCACATCGACGAGGCTAATCAACGAGCTATGGAGATGCCCATCAATTGATGTCAATGCAACAAGTAGGGATTGCCATGCAACGGATGCACTAGTGTATGAAAGCTCAAAATGAAGACTAAGTGGATGTGCATCCAACTTGCATGCTCTAGAAGACCTCGGGTATTTGAGGAAGCCCATCATCGGAATATACAAGCGAAGTTCTATATTAATGCCTCTGGTAGTGTACCAGGATGTGCAATGATCTAGAATTACATGTATAAAAATTGATGAAGGGTGGCTAAGCCACAAATACAATGCCAGCTATATGATCATGCGAAGCAATATGACAATGATGATGTATGTGTGTCATTATAACAGAACGGTGGAAGTTTCATGGCAACATATCTCGAAATGGCTATGGAAATGCCATAATAGGTAGGTATGGTGTCTGTTTTGAGGAAGATATAAGGAGGCTTATGTGTGATAAAGCGTATCATATCACGCGGTTTGGAGGCACCGGTGAAGTTTGCACCACATCTCGAGGTGATAAAGTACAATGCATGGTACCGAAGAGGCTAGCAAATTCCAGAAAGGCGAGGGTGCGTATAATCCATGGACTCACATTAGTCATAAAGAACTCACATACTTATTGTGAAAGTCTATTAGCCCTCGAAGCAAAGTATTATGTCGCATGCCCCTACGAGGGAGGTTGGTAGGAGTTAACCATCGCGTGCCCCTGACCTTCGCACAAAGGAAGACACTGAATAATAAATCGTGCTCCAACTTCTTAGCATAAGGGGAGACTATACGTGCATGCTTCGGGAGTCACAAACCTTAGCACCAATATTCTTACTAAACCACAATTACTCACTAGTACAACCCACATATCACCATCTCTATATCTCAAAACTATTGCAAGGAATCAAACTTATCATATTCAGCTATCTACATGAAAGTTTTTATTATATCCCTCTTGAATACCTATCATATTAGGACCAATTTCATAACCTGTGCATATTGCTATTGCTATTTATTAGACTCTCAAAAATGATATAAGTGAAGCATGAGACTGCAACTATTTCTTTAAAATATAACTACCACAGTGCTCTAAAAGATACAAGTGAAGCACTAGGGCAACTGCCTAGCTCAGAAGATATAAGTGAAGCACATATAGTATTCTAACAAATCACGAATAAATGTGTGTCCCTCTCAAAAGGTGTGTGTAGCAAAGATAATTGTGGCAAACTAAAAATCAAACAAAGCAAATACTCATATAATACACGACACTCCAAGAAAAACTCATATCATGTGATGAATAAAACTATAGCTCCAAGTAATATACTGATGGTTGGTAGAAGAAAGAGGGGATGCCTTCCATGGCATCCCCAAGCTTAGATGCTTGGTTGTCCTGGAATATTGACTTGGGTGCCTTGGGCATCCCCAAGCTTAGGGTCTTGCCGCTCCTTATTCCTTCACCCATCGCGATCTCACCCAAAACTTGAAAACTTCAGCACACAAAACTCAACAAAAAAGTCGTGAAATCCGTTAGTACTTAGTATAACAAGAAAATCATATACTTCTGGTATTGTTGTCAACCCATTCATATTTTATTATTGCGTGATATCTACTTTATTCTAACTTCTCCATGACTTATACCCCCAATACAATCCATAGATTCATTAAAACAAGCAAACTATGCAACAAAAATAGAATCTGTCAAAAACAGAATAGTCTGTAATGATCTGAACAATGACTATACTTATGTAACTCCAAAAGTTCTGAAAAGTTAGGATACCATGGGAAATTTGTATATCAATCATGTGTAAAACCTTCAGAATTTTATCACGTTCCAGTCAAATCAACTATCAACCTAATCATCCTAAAGGCTTTACTTAGCATAAACACTAACTTAAACACAAAACACAACCATAACAATATCATAATTGTGTGCACACTCAAAAACAGAAAACAAAAAAGAAAAATAAAGATAACGATTGGGTTGCCTCCCAACAAGCGCTATTGTTTTACGCCCCTAGCTAGGCGTAATGCATAGTTTCAAGTGTTATCATCTTTAGTTCCCAATTCCTAAATTACACAAACGTGCTTCCTAGGAGGCTTAACATGAATATTGTTGAATAACACACTCCTAGGGACAAATTTGAGGAATTTATTTTCATAGAGGGTTCCTTTATTAAATCAAGGAAGTCGAGATGAACACTAATTATTTTAAGATCCTCACTCCCATTACTAGATGTGGTACACTTGTTCTTAGGAACACACATAAACTTGCAATTCTTACTAGGAGTCGTCCTTTTAACATTCTTAACAGAAGAAAAAACGGAACCCAGATTATTAATAACTTCTTCCAACTTATCAATTCTAGTGTGAAAATGGCGCTCCACCACCTCCACCTCCGGCGCTCCACCTCACCGGCGATCTCTCCTCCTATCCACCAAAATCTAGTTTGTCTCCACTAAATATCAACGGTGCTCTCTGATCTACACCCCTATACCATCTCTTATGGGTTCTCATGGGGGATCTATCCTTGGCTTGGATTTCTCCAAGGGTCTGAATTTCACGAATAAGGTTTTTAGATCTACTGGTTTTATGATGCACCCTTCGGATAACGCGGGCATTTTACAATGGTTGTGTCTTTTAGTCATCATATTTTTCATCTTACAGATGATTCTGTGGCGGCCGCTCTTGAATCTGCAGTTGGTGGATCTGCCATTGATTTTATGGTTTCTTCTATCCGGGACAAGGTTCTGCCTTCCATGTCTCCTGCAAGTTGGTTGGACTCATTATACTCAATTTACGTTCTTACGCATGTGATCACTTCAAATGTTTTTTTCATCTGTGGAGTAATGGTGGTCTGAATTGGGTTCATGAGTTGAAAATTTGGAGGAAGGAATGTGATGCTGAATGGATCATTATTAGTCCTTCCAAACACAGAGCTGCCTTGGGTCTTTTGGCTATGCATTCTAAACCTACTAAATCAGCATTCAAATCTGATGCTTCTATCAGAAAGAAATTATCTTTTGCAACACGGCAAAAGTATCCTCCATGCAGAGGCTATCGTAACCCGACCACCCAAAATTGTATTGATACCACTGAGATTGCTGGTTATTCTAGCCCCCACATGAAAGGGTGGTTGTTAATCCCCCATCCTCCATTAATCTCCGGTGGATATCGACATTGCTGTCGATCACTTTTGGGACAGTTCAATCTATTGTTGCACCGACGAAGAATGCTCCATCTTCGTCGGGCGGGATTTTCGGACCTTCAAATCGTATTCATGTGGACTCCTTTGTGACCCAACAGGCCGACCCAAGTGCTCTAGAGCCTGAACAGTCAAACCCTTTGGACGCGCAGCGGGCTGGCCCATCTGAGCCAGGATCTTCTTAGCCCACTAATGATGTTGTGCCCAACTCTCAAGAGGCTAATGATATTTTTGATAAAATGGTGGATGATATGGTCAACAAAATTTCCACTTGCTAGATCTGTTTCAAGCAGGGACATTTTTCTTCTAATTGCACATCAAATCTCTCTTGCTTGGTCTCGGGTTGGGCATAGTAGGAAGGATTGTGCCCATTTTGCAACGAAATTGGGGCTAGTTTGGAAACCAAATCCGTTAACGTTGAGACTTCCGAGGCCGAGGTTGTTGGTAGCGAGAATATCTCTCTGACACACCCATTACCAAGCTTGGACTCCTCATGCTCCCTCCCATTAACCTCCTCGCCAAATTTCATCAACACCGGCCCCAAGACACCCTTGACTATTCCACCATCGACACCTCTACCGCCTACTTTCCCTCCTCCAGCGTTGCCTGCTGCCATGGCCAACTTCCCCATGGACCCATTGTAATACGTGCCAGCTGGGCACCATATCATTAATGGCGGGGAAGCGCGATGGCCATGGACGTTCGTGACACCACACAGTCCGATTGTTCATTGTCATGAGCAATTTATGCTTGCTGGTGATGCCGATTCCACCTCTGGATCAGATTGGAGCAGCTTGTGAGGAGGTGGCTAATTGGCTCGAGGATCATGGTTTTTAGGTTCATTCCATGCAACCCTGTATTAATGATGTCGGGTTATTTGAGGTTCGGGATCCAGTTGTGCATTTCTCCCTTCTTTAGCTACCTCCACAAGATCTTGGCAACGTTCATTTTGTTAGGTTTATGAAGCATGATGAAGGAGACGGTTTCCAACGGGCGCAGGGCTTTTGCCAAGGATTTCTTATGTTCTTGGGCATCCCTTTAGATTTGTGTAACACAGAAAACATCAGGGTTGCAGTAACACTTTTGGTAAATTTCACCATTGGAGTAGTGAGGATCCCTACCTGGTCAGATCACCGTTGTTTGTGCCTTTTCTAGAGGGTATTTTGGTTCCTAGAGATGTGGTTTTTACTGACTATGCTGCTTGGGGAGGTGCCAGAGTTTCTTTGACAACACCTATTTATATTTTAGGTGCTAATTTCGCTGAGCAAATGCTGCATGATGAGGACTGGATGCCCATCAATGACAATCCGCATCCTATGCTTGATGTTCCTTTTCCTGACTTGCCTTGTTCATCATGCCGCCCTATCCACCCATGGGTTGGAATGATGTGCCCCCACCTCCGCCGCCTCCAGATGAGTAGAATGATGCTGGAGGGGATAATTGGGGACCAACAACTGGAATGTGGCAGAGGAACAACTAGTAGTGCAAGAACCGGAGCAAGATCAAGAATCAATGGTTATTGATCAGCCAGTGCAGTTGGACTCGGATGAGAAGCTTGTTCAGAACCAGAACTTTATTTTGGTGCCTAATGATGAACAACAAAATATGAATAATGTGACAGAGCCAGAGGGGGTGCAGCAGGAGATTGCTCATGTCATGGATCATGAGGTTGAGCATCAGCAGTATAAACCCAAATGACTGGGCATTGGTGGTTTATCAGCCTCTGATCAATTCAATCAATCAGGAGACGGTGTCTAGCAAGGTGGTCTATGGACCATCACTACCACCTAAGCTTGTCTTCAAACAGTCATTTGAAAAGCTGTTAGATTATGCAATGGTCACTAAAGTCCCACGATCTCTGCCAATGTTCATTCAATCTTCACCAAAGAGGAAGTGGGAGTTGGCTTTTCAGCCTATGGATGTGCCGAGGTTGACATTGAAGGAGTGTGCTATCAGCAATATTGTGCAGTGTCCTATTGCGAGGGCTTTGTGTCCTTCTTCTACGCAAGAACAATTTGCAGCCAAGGAATCACAAAGTTAGTTGGGCAACTCCCAGGTTGAAGAAAGTTTCTCTTTCTCTGCTCAGTGCACCAAGAAGGCTAGAAAGCCCAGGAAAACTTTGGCCCCTACACCATTAGTTGATACATCTTTAAGGTGGTGCACACGTGGATCTGCTCAGAGAGATGGGTTCAACCCACTTTTTACGAGTCGCCCTTGTAGCCCAAAAAGAATAAGCCCAAGGCAAGGACTTTCTCTGCAGTTGTGTCTGAAGATTTTCCCAAAGGTGATACTGCCAATGTCCCTCCACTAACCCCCATCAAGAAACTTAAGCTGATTGGTCAGGAACTGGGCATTGAGGAAAAGCTCTTGTTTGTGGAAAGGCTTATGGCTGATCCACCGAGCAACACCAGCAAGCCTTCTGATGATTAATAGATTGTTGGTCAAAGGGGTCTAGCTGGGCCGCTAATCTGTTGTACTGTGGGTTTTATTGTCTTTTGCTATATATTGTAATAAGTTCAATTTTTCTCTTTGGAACTATGTCTGTGTGATACTATGTGTCATGTTGTATTATCTACGTGCTACATTGTTTTTAATGAGTATCCATTGTAAGAACTGGAATGTGTTGTGTTGGAATGTGAGGGGGCTAAATTCTGATGTCAGGCAGAGGGTAGTCAGACAAAAATTTGATGAAAGTCAATGTGTTGTGGCCTACTTTCAAGAGACCAAATGCTCCTCTAATTTTAGATCAATCAGGTCTTTCTGCCCCAAAAGATTTGATAGTTTTTCCTTCTCACCTTCAGTGAGTGCCTCTGGGGGAATCTTAATTGTTTGGAATTCATCTGTTTTCGTGAGAAGTCTTTTGGAAGTTCATCAGCATGCTGTAGTGGTCCAATTCACATCCAAACAAAATAATGAGCAATGGACTTCGGTTTCTGTTTATGGGCCTTGTCAGGGGGAAGCTAGAGATAATTTTGTTAGTTGGTTATACAACCTAAACATTCCTTTGGGGGAAAACTGGCTTCTCATTGGTGATTTCAACTTCATTAGATCAATTGAAAACAGAAACTTCACTGGTGGAGATTTGAATGATATATTCATTTTAATGAGATTATTAGGCACCTTGGTCTTCTGGAACTGCCGCTGAAGAGCTGATCCTTCACATGGTCTAATATGCAGGACAATCCCTTGCTTGAACAGCTTGATTGGTTTTTCACATCTACAGATTGGATTTCTTTCTATCCTATGACTGAGGTTCTTCCTCTTGCTAGGACTACATCTGATCATATGCCTTGTGTGGTCACTATTAAAACTTCCATCCCTAGGTCTAATCAGTTTAGATTTGAAAACTATTGGGTGGATATGGATGGTTTCATGGAGTGTGTTGAGCAGATGTGGAAAAAACCATCTAGGAAAAGTCATATTACAACTGTGATTGCAGATATGTTTTGTTGGGGAATGCAGTAATTTCAAAGGAATTCCTATGATCACGCAAGATATATCTAGGTGATGCATAGCAACGAGAGGGGAGAGTGTGTCCACGTACCCTCGTAGACCAAAAGCGGAAGCATTTCAATAACGCGGTTGATGTAGTCAAACTTCTTCACGATCCAACTGATCAAGTACCAAACGTACGACACCTCCGCGTTCAGCACACATTCAGCTCGGTGACGTCCCATGAACTCTAGATCCAGCTGAGGTCGAGGGAGAGTTTCGTCAGCACGACGACGTGGTGACGGTGATGATGAAGTTATCGACGCAGGGCTTCGCCTAAGCACTACAACGATATGACCGAGGTGGAAATCTGTGGAGGGGGGCACCGCACACGGCTAAACAATCAACTTGTGTGTCTATGGCGTGCCCCCTTTCCGCGTATATAAAGGAGTGGAGGAGGGGAGGGCCGGCCCTCTCTATGGCGCTCCCAAGGGGGGGAGTCCTACTCCCAGCAGGAGTAGGTTTCCCCCCTTCCCTAGTTGGAGTAGGAGAAGAAGGAAGAGGGAGAGGGAGAGAAGGAAAGGGGGGCCGGCCCCCCTCCCAATTCAGATTGGGCTTGGGGGGGCGCCTCCACCTTGGCCTCCTCCGCCTCTCTTCCACCATGGCCCATTAAGGCCCATTAACTCCCCGGGGGGTTCCGGTAACCTCCCGGTACTCCGGAAAAATGCCCGAACCACTCGGAACCTTTCTGGTGTAGAAACATAGCCTTCCAATATATCAATCTTTATGTCTCGACCATTTAGAGACTCCTCGCCATGTCCGTGATCACATCCGTGACTCCGAACAACCTTTGGTACATCAAAACACATAAACTCATAATACCGATCGTCATTGAACGTTAAGCGCGCGGACCCTACGGGTCTGAGAACTATGTAGACATGATCGAGACTCACTTCCGGTCAATAACCAATAGTGGAACCTAGATGCTCATATTGGTTCCTACATATTCTACGAAGATCTTTATCGGTCAAACCGCATAACAACATACGTTCTTCTCTTTGTCATCAGTATGTTACTTGCCCGAGATTCGATCGTCGGTATGTCAATACCTAGTTCAATCTCATTATTGGCAAGTCTCTTTACTCGTTCTGTAATGCATCATCCCGCAATTAACTCATTAGTCACATTGCTTGCAAGGCTTATAGTGATGTGCATCACCGAGAGGGCCCAGAGATACCTCTCCGAAACACACAAATCCTAATCTCGATCTATACCAACCGAACAAACACCATCAGAGACACATGTAGAGCATATTTATTATCACCCAGTTAAGTTGTGATGTTTGATAGCACACTAAGTGTTCCTCCGGTATTTGGGAGTTGCATAATCTCATAGTCATAGGAACATGTATAAGTTATGAAGAGAGCGGTAGCAATGAAATTGTAACGATCATAATGCTAAGATAACGGATGGTTCTTGTCCATCACATCATTCTCCTAATGATGTGATCCCATTTATCAAATGACAACACATGTCTATGGTCAGGAAACATAACTATCTTTGATTAACGAGCCAGTCAAGTAGAGGCATACTAGGGACACTCTGTTTTGTCTATGTATTCACACATGTACTAAGTTTCCGGTTAATACAATTCTAGCATGAATAATAAACATTTATCATGATATAAGGAAATAAATAATAACTTTATTATTGCCTCTCGGGCATATTTCCTTCAAGTTTAAGGGCTTGAGATTGGCTCTAAAGAAATGGCAACTGAATATCTCCAAGCTTAAGAACTTAATTACATAATTTAATCAAGTAGTTCTTCTGCTGGATGGACTTGAGGAGTTAAGGCCTCTCTCTAGATCTAAATTCAATTTCAGGAAATTTTTGAAATTGCATGTGGAGAAGCTGTTGCACTAGCAATTTTTATATTGGAAAAAAGAGGTACAATCAGATATATAATGGTTGGTGGGGAAAGTACATTTTTTCATGCAATGGCTACTGAGAGGCACAGAAGAAATTCTATTGCTAGTCTCAAACTGTCCGATGGTTCTGTTGTGTGAGATCATTCACAAATGGAGGGCATCATATGGAGTTGTTACAAGAACAAAATGGGTGTTTCCAGGGGAATTAAAATGGGATTTGACTTGAGCACTCTGTTTTCTCCCATTGCTGCGTTAGAGTTCCTCATGTAGGGTAGAACCCTAGAGGCCAATATTTCACGTTTGGAGAGGATCCCTACGAGGAACACGAAGAACACATGGAGGGGAACAAGAGGAAAACACGAGAAATCACTCAACCAACAAGAACAAAGTCACACATGTGCTAGATCATCGAAACACAAGAGAGGTACAAGATCCAAATCCAACAAGAGACGATACAAATGGTAACCGGTTCTTCTCCGTGAGGAGGTCTTGATAATAGTCTTCTCCGGATGGAGGTCTTGAATCCAGGTGGATCTTCTCCGAAGAGGTGTCGGTCCCTCATGAGGAGTAGATCCGGATGGATGAGCGAGGCTCTATCTCACAAATGAGCTAAATCAACGCTAACCCTAAAACGTAGGTGGAGAGGGAGTATATATAGCCTAAGGGGCGAAGGGGTACATGGGCCTCGGCCTGGATGCGCTGCACGCAGGTAGGGGGCCGGATGTCCAGGCGTTGGGCCGGATGTCCGGGCCTTCCCGAGATGCCGGATGTCCGGACTAGGTTGCCAGATGTCTGGGTTGGTGGAGTCGGCCTCGGTGCTCTCTGGATAGGCGGGGCCGGATGTCCGGGCAAAGGGGCCGGATGTCCGGGGCTTCGGGAGGATCCGGATGTCCGGGGTGATGGCCGGACATCCGGGCCATTTGGGCAGCCTTCTATGCTCCCTGGATGGCTTGTCCTGATGTCCGGGCTGGGGCTGGATTTCCAGGGCGAAGGGCCAGATGTCCGGGCTGGACGCCGGATGTCCGTGCCCTGTACCTTCGGCTGTAGATCCCTGGCTGCGGGGTAGATCTCCAGGGGCCGGATGTCCGGGCCATGGCTGGATGTCCGGGGCCTGGAAGCTGTCCTCGCCTTCTTCCGTTGGTTCTCTTCTTCCGTGGACTTGGGGGCTTGACCATCTTCATGTGCATCCTCGGGAGGGTCCTCTTGGTACCTAATCATGCACAACATTCCGGACTTAGGTAGTAGCCATTGTCAGTGTCAAAACCGGCGGATCTCGGGTAGGGGGTCCCGAACTGTGCGTCTAAAGCTAATGGTAATAGGAGGCGGGGACACTATGTTTAACCAGGTTAGGGCCCTCTCGATGGAGGTAATACCCTACTTCCTGCTTGATTGATCTTGATGATATGAGTATTACAAGAGTTGATCTACCACGAGATCGTAGAGGCTAAACCCTAGAAGCTAGCATATGATTCTGATTGTTGTTGTCCTATGGACTAAACCCTCTGGTTTATATAGACACCGGAGGGGGCTAGGGTTACACAGAGTCGGTTTCAGAGAAGGAGACCTACATATCCGAATTGCCAAGCTTGCCTTCTGCACAAAGGAGAGTCCCATCCAGACACGGGACGAAGTATTCAATCTTGTATCTTCATAGTCCAACAGTCCGGCCAAAGTATATAGTCCGGCTGTCCGAGGACCCCCTAATCCAGGACTCCCTTAGTAGACCCTAAACCAGGCTTCAATGACGATGAGTCCGGCGTGCAGATTGTCTTCGGCATTGCAAGGCGGGTTTTTCTCCAAAATCCTTGAGTACCTGCTGTAACGAGCAGTGTCCGGCTTCCCATTAATGTTGCACTCCTCAGCTTCTGTGCTTTAATAATGGCTCTCTCCACGTGTCGAGCGAATGCGAGAAGTCAGGGCCTTTTTACATTTGCCACCCTAACCATGTAAGTAAATCGTCTATTTAAAGAGACGGGGATCCTCAGATCCAAATCACACCATCCTCCCCCAGCGAGTGTTCATCAGAGCGTGCCCGGAAGAAGCCATCCCATCATGGCCGACCGTCGCAGCTCCTCCTCTCGCTCCCGTAGCACTAAGCTAGGCGATTGGGAGAAGTGTTCTGTCCCCCATAGCCGATTGGTAGAGTTGCAAACCCAGGGATTTCTCCCGCCTGCGTACATGGTCCCCGTCCGAGCCGGACTAGCCACTTATAATAGTGGGGAGCAAGCCGAGAAATTTCCCAATACATCCAAGGGGGAGCGGGTATGCATTGTCCCTTATTTGCCGAGGGGACTCGGATTTCCAATCCATCCGTTCCTCCATGGGCTCCTGGAGTTCTACGGCCTCCACCGGCATAACTTCACCCCTGCCTCCATACTACACATCGCAGGCTATGTCGCCTTCTGCGAGCTATTTCTGGGCTGCGAAGCTCATTTCGAGCTATGGAAGAGGCTATTCTGCCTTGTACCCCCCACCGTTCGACTACATCTGATTTTTTTTTCAGATAGCGAATGATGGCAGTAACTAGTAGGAATTAAGAACAAACCTACTCTATACAATAAAGAAATTACGACATAGTAACTAAGAATAAACCTACACTATACAATAAAGGATTTAAGGTATATTACATCCACTGGGCATCGAAGTTCGCTACCAGTGATCATAAAGCGCAACGAAGAAGCAGATTACAAAAAGTGGGCACCATTGTAGCGTAACAAAATAATACTGAACCGAGACCACTTCCAAGATAGTTCAAGAAAGGTTAGCCTTGCGGGGGAACTGCTGCGCAAGCTGTTGAGCAACGCTGTGAGACCGGCCTAGCATGTCGGTCATAGCTTCCAGGTGTAGCTGTTTAGCTATGAGGTTCTCATTGGTGTTCTCCGCAATATTTCTTAGAGATAGGACTTCAAGTCGAAGTTGAGTTGTAGAATGCCTTTCTGCTAGAACTTGGGACTGAAGAAGTCGAACTGATTCAGACAACGAATTCTGTGAGCTTGTCTGACTGTTAGTCTCAAGTAACTTGAACACTGCATCAAGACAAGACTTTGGGGTTGTCTCGCTATCTTCAAGATGTTTTGCCTTCTTTGCTGCAATATATGTTGGGTTTGTCTCACAGCCTTCAGCAGACTTGTGCATGCCATCAGGCATATCACCCTGAAACAAAGCAGAGAGATGACAGGTTTTGCACGTGTATAAACAAAGATGATAACTGTTTTGTCAATTCTATCCAATTTCAAATTAGAAAATAAAGAGTAAGTTCAAAATATCAATAGCATAATTTGGCATTGTTCATAATGCGGGGAGCTTCACCACACTACTGGATTACCATGTCAACATAACAAGCATAGATGAAGGGCAAAGAAAATCATTGTATCTATTTTGGATAATGTGCATGGCATGTTGTTCATATCATCAGCCACATCAGTAAGATAAAACAGGAGATGACAAGGTGCAAACGTGGGCTGCTTCACCACACACTGGATTATAGATCCACAAAACCAAGCATACATATAGGGAGTATTAAGTAATGTGCATGGTATGAATAAGAAATTTGGTTTTACAAGTAAAACTTAGAACTTACGGTTCTTACGAACATGCATTTTGGTAGAAACAGCAAACTAAACAGCAGTAAACGATAGGGAGTATGAGCAAATTAAACAGCAGTTGAGGATAAAGGCTTTAGAAGGACTGACTTACATTAACAGTTAACACCGGCTTTATAATGCCCTTCTCCATGTCAAGGGAAGGATAACTCAAGAATTTCAGCACAGAATCTTCTTCATAAGCATTGCCTGTACTCTACATTTTGTAGAGAGTAATTATAGATATGATAATACTGGAAGGGATAGAGGATAATGAAGATAAGATGCAGATTGATGCTACATAATCAACTACCAATCCCTGGAAGTACAAGCGTTACAGGACAAAATGTACTGACAAGAGCAATGGGCTACACTTCTGCACTGGCATTGTCTGTGTATTCTACTTGTTGGTAAGATTAAATATAGATCTGATCTTTTTTAGTAAATGGTGGGCGAGGGAGATAAGATGCAGAATGCTACAAAATGAACCAATCCCTCTTCCCATAATACAAGAGTGTTTTGAACACTGGTGTACTGTACAAAACGTTCTTATATTATGGGACGGAGGGAGTAGCTGTTAATGTAAGTACAGTGATAGACCACGTTCAGTCCTTACAAGAGGACTGCAGAGCTAAACCTCTTCAAAAGCATTGGGTTGATTCTAAATTTGTGTAAGAGTCCATACGGATCTTATAATGTCCACCAAATGGGCGATTACGAGGCTAACATGTGCAGTGATGCTACATAATCAAACAGCTATGAAAGTAAGTATGGTCATACAGGGCAAGAGGTACTCACGAGAGCAATGCAGTGTGCAGTATAGTTGCGAGATTCTGTGGTCCCTTGAGAACGAATGTTCTTCTGCTAACAGTTTTCGTACAAGTGAGACATTAAGGCAAATGCAGAAATGTAGTTCAAATTGTGATGTGATATCATAGACAGTACCTTACGCTGCAGCCGAGACCAATGTGTAACAAGATTATTCCAGTCACCGTCGGATAAATGTAGCACCGGAGACTTTACAGAAATTTCGTTCAGAGGCTTGCCATCGAAGTGCGCTTGCCTCAGGTAGGAACGATACTTCATCAACGAGTGCTTGAAAAGCGCAACCAACTCTTGCTCGTCATCACAATCCAGTTTGCTCCTCGCCTATTTAAAAGAATGAAATCTTGTGTCTTCTGTCAGCAGAAACATATGCAGTAATGACCATGAATAACATTAGTACATTACTTACGCGTAAGTTGCGGAGGAAGACTGGAAATTGTTCTGTGTCTGCGGTATAATCTTTCCATGAAGGAAAGATGCGCACAAAGTTCCTGACAACAACATAAGCTTCGTCTTCTAAACTGGGAAGAAATGGAACAGGGGTCCTATTTGCTGCAATTGGGGCTCTCTCTGGTTCGAAAAGGGATTTGGCAACTGGATTTGGTGTACTCTTTGCTGGAATGGGGGTTTTGCGTCGTACAGCTGGTGCTATGTCAACTGGCATAATCATACTGTTTGCTGCAGTTGGGGTCTGCTGAGTTGGGGCATCAGAAATGACCAGTGTAGTAGGGCTAGAGTCTGCTAGAGTTGGGGTATTTTGTGGGTCAGGTGATATTGCAACTACACCTAATGGGCTATTTGATTTATCAGGTGCCACTACCTTTTCCAAATACTTTGCTTGTGCTCCTCCACGATCAGCAATCGCCCTCTTCCTTTTGAACGTCTGATACACAAGAACAACATTTGAATGGATAAATATGGTATGATGACAGATGGAATATGTACTGAAAATGGATAGGCAGGGCGTATTCACATACACGATGTGTAAACTAAGCTAATGGCAGTTCAACAAAGTAGAAGCAATGCAAAGCATCAGTTGCAAGATATGTGCGAGCAATGTAACCTTGGAAAGTTAGAGCAAGTACCTTGATGGGTGAATAAGATAGGGCATCTTCCTCTGACTCCTCCACTAGGGAGCTACATTGACTTAGGTCTCCCTCTAGCTCAGAATCACTGTTAGGATCATATTCTGAGCATGAATCTGTAGGTGGAGAGCGTTTGCATTGCATTGCATCCAGACTTGATTTCAGTCCCTTAATGCCAAGTTTGACAGCCATGGCATTGTTCTGCTTTATTCTTTTCATGCGCGCAAGCTCATAATCATTATGATGCTGTTCAGAATCTGAGATTCATGAAAACATAAAAAGTAGTCAGATTATCTATGGAATGCATTGCGGATTCAACTCGGAGAGTGTCTCCCTATAAACCCCTGCATATGCAAAGTTCACCTCCCCAACCGTGCTGACCAGACCACACACAGAAATACAAACCCCTTATGTCTCTATAACAGGCAGGCACACATTTCAAAACTGAAGTAGGAACATTAGAATCATATGAAATTCGTATTTGAACAAATAAACTAAGCAATTATGAGTGGCGTAATGTTTAGCTTCAAGGGTGGAGTGTTGGTAGTGCGACACAAAGCAAGTAGGCAGATTGTATTCCATGTAAAAGATCGAAACCTATGTAAAAGCTGGAAATGACACTTTCTTTCTATACAATGCAGTGTTCGTTACCCACACATGATGGAAGAGATCACATAGAGAAATACTATTCACTCAGGTCTACGGTTCCAGTATTTAGAAACAGGGTGGTCCACCCTAAAAGAATATTGACAACAAATATGACAAGGCAAGCATAGATGTAGTGAATCAATCATTTACTTGTGAGCTTATTAGGACAAGTATGCAGAATTGTAACTGCAGTAAGAGACCGTCCAAAATCTGAATGAAGAAGTTTGTCTAGCACTTATTGTTTGCAACTAATCGACGTGAATAATTGGATATTATATCGAATGAGTAAGAAAGACAAGTAAAATTGTCAACAAACCTGGCTTGCAGTAGTAATCTGGGTCAATGTCACTACGACCAACAATCCAAAATGACTAGTTTCTGTTCCGAGGGCCGGAATTTTGAAAACCCTGTGAACTTTAGAGGTACTAAAGATTACCGAAATACATCTGAACCATTAAGTGTAGGTAGCACTGAGCACACAACAAACCCTAATGACAGTCCTGCCTAATGAGTAATGAATCAATTAGAAAATGGGTGATGAGGAGTGGCTGCTGAGTGTTGAGGACGTATCTCAGGATAAATCGGGTTGGCTTGGTGGGTGCTGCACGCCTGAGCCCTGAACGGACTGGGAAGGTAGGCACGGCGGCGCGCCCAGGCAGCGGTGACGCTGTTGGGCGAGCGCCTCCTGACCTCCTATTAGTCCGGCGTCTCCTCCTAGAGTCATGCCATCCGGGGACGGCAAGTTGCCGGCGAGGCAGGCGGCTGGGGGCGAGTAGAGATCGGAAGCGCGCAGCAGAACAGAGGGAATCGGGGCCTGGGACGACCCAAAATCCCAGGGTGGGCCGGCCCACCCTGGGCACCCTGTACAGATACACACCCGAGTGGCGAACATGCATTTTCAAAACTAATTTAGGAACATTTAGCTGACCAATTAAACAACTCTGTTTTAATAATATCAGATTCGTATTTGAACATCTAAGCTTGTTTAGCTTGATGCGTGGAGCAGTGTTATTATGACACGAAGCACGTATTCTGATCGTATAGTGATCATAAAAGGGGGAAACTCTAAGCATATTTTTTTAGCAAAAGAGGGTTTCCCTCCGATTTCTATTAAAGAAACCACCACGGAACCAACATGATCAATTAAACCCTAAGCATGATCAATTAAACCGTATTATGGCTGTGCCATGGCAGATTTGAAGCTGCAAACCGGAGAAATGATATTTAGCATCCATTGTTTGCTTCGAACTAAGAACTAAATTCTAAGAGCTGAAAAGAAAGTAGAGTAACCAAGTTAAGATCTATTTTCTGGTTGAGATCAAAAAGTTGAGGAGATATGAAGTACCACCTCTCTTGCGGCGCCGTGTAGGCATCGGGGGTGCGATGGCTGTCGGTGGCGTTGAAGCAGATCTGCGACGGTAGACGGGTGCATCGGGGGATAAGTCCCGTTGCGGTGGAAGAGAAGGTCGTGTGAGCGGCCCCGACAAAGAGGACGACGGCGCCGATGAAGCGAGAGGACGCGATGCAAGGCTATTGGTCCGTCGCCGTGGATGAGAAACGTCCATCTCTAGCAGTGGACGACGCGGTCTTGGTAGGCGCTCCGGCATGGTGGAGGACGGTGGCGATGGATGTGGTGGAGGACGGCGGCGATGGATGGGGTGGCGGACGGAGGCTGGTGTGGGGATGGGGTGTTCTAGCGCGGACGGTGTATGAATGGGAAAATGGAGGGAGAGGTACGGGGAACCATGTTTTTGGGACGCGCCTGTCTGAAATATGGGAAAGTTACGAACTTAGCCCCCGTTTAAAATTTGGACGTCTCGTCGGTTGGGGATAGGACGGTAATCTCGCATCTCGCCAATATTTGCCCAGAGCGATTTCGGGCGAGGAGAGGGTGGTTGGCCCATGGTTGGCGCCCATGGTGTATGAACGGGGCTGACAGGTAGGGCGGTTGTGTCACGTCTGAGTGAAGTTACAAACCTGCCCCTATTGAAAATATTTGCCTACATCGATTTCGGCCGAGTCGAGTTTGTTTTGCCGCCCACCGTGTATGAATGGGGAATGGAGGGAGAAACAGAGGTCTTTCGGACGAGCTTGAATCAAATGTGTTTTGCCGCCCATGTTTGACGCCCACCGTGTCGGAATGGGCTCAGAGGCGGTCGTGTCACGTCTAATTGAAGTTACTAACCTACCCCTATTTAGAGCAGTGGAAATCGGGCCGATGGATTGTCCGTGTAATGGGTAGACAGTAATTTCCATCTCCCAAACACTTGGCTTCGGGCAGCCGACGTGGGAGTGGACATTTTGCTGCTTCTTTCGAATTTTGGGACAATAAGCATCCACGTTTACCCTGGCAACTAAATTCGAATCCATTTTGTATTCCTATATGAATCTTTATAAATCATTCTATGTGTTTTTATATATCTTCAAAAGGACGACAAAGATGTATTCCACTGTCATATATGAATATGGTTTACAAATGCCGATAATCAAATTCAGAAACTAGTATCCAGTTTAAGGTGAATTCGAATATTTGGAACACTTCATGTCCAACTCAAATGTCACACGCAGCATAATGTGTACTCCCATTTAGATATGTACACAAGAGATGTGTCAAGATTCAAATACCGAGTCAATCAACCAAGAATGTATAGAACTAACAGACATATAAACACTTATAGAGTATATGGATCAATAATGTTAACTAACATACATAAGCCAGGCCGCTGTACTTTTCTTTGGCTACAACAGCATCTTTTTTTAGCCAGCATCTTGGCCCTTTCCGATGCGTGCCACTTATGGTCCATCTATACTACTACTATTGTTGAATGCACATTCAGCCCGATTGGCATATTTGTAGGTCTGGCACAACAATCCAAATGAAATGTCTCCGAGTCTTATCAATTAATACAGACTTGTGCTGAAATAAAATTACAAACAAAAAAACAATTATTACATGATCTCTAAAACAAATGGTTTGATTGATTACATGAACAGACAACACAAAGGTTATTAAACTATGGAAAGAACATTTCACCTATGATTTACCAAGTAGGAATTTAATTTCCTTTTTTCCTTCAGGACCTTAACAATCTAGTCAGTCTCAGCTTGCTTCGTTTTGAAATCCACCAAATATTTAATGGTTGTCTTGAGTACTGCTTGTGATTGTGCTGTTTGCTCCCTCAACATGTCAACTTCATCTCTAAGTGCAGAAGCAGAATCTCTTTCTACCACTAGTTTGCCTCTAGAGCATCAGCAGTTGGCAATTCATAATGCATGATTGGTCCGGTGCCACTGCTGTGGGATGATGCAACATCCATGGGGACCTCGCTCTTTGATCTTGGGCTAACCTGTTTTGCCATTAAAGTTCCGATTGGATTCAGAAAAGTTGAAGTTAGCAAAACATCTCAACTGGGAGTTATAACAACAAACCAGTTAAACAAACAAGGAATTAAAGAGTTTCAATTGGATGCTGAAAAGTACTCCTTCTGTCCCATAATGTAAGACATTTTTTAACACTATGCTAGTGTCAAAAAACATCCTATATTATGGGACGGAGGTAGTAGTTATTAACACCATTGTAACCCGCTGTTGCAGCAACAAAGTAGTTAAATAAACAAGTAGATATTTAAGTTAAGGCAAACAGGTAATTCTTAACAGTAAGTATCAAACACATAGATAGGCGCAGTCTACAATATGATTAACAGGTTGTGCCATTATGTAATCAGTAGCAAACTAAATTAAGCCAAGCAACGTAATTGAATAATTTTGCAATAAGTGGCTAACTAAAATTCCGAGAAGCAGGTAACTGAACTTACGCTAGTTCTTTGTACAGGGACACTACAACTTCTTTTTTGCTTACAAGGTTGTACAAAGGAGTCCATGGCATCAATTTCTTGGATGTCCCAATACTTCTTTCTTCCCACATTGCATGGGTAAGTCGAATGGTTATATGAGGACGTGTAGTCAGACTAGTTGTAGCCAAACACATCACACTGGCTTTTACTGTATATTTCATGCGATTACTTTTGGCATATCGAGATCTAAGCAATCTACAATAGGATGAAAAGACTGGCATCCTTCACATTATTGGCGAACTCAGTTCATAGAAACAAGCAATTCAACCATTTTGTGGGTAAATCAAAAGCGCCACTGGAATATTTTTCACTATCCAATCATACACGCAAAAAGGGGCGACGCCACTATAGGGGCTGGTATGGGCGGCCGCTTTAGGTGGCTGGAAAGTGTGCACCTAGTTTGAGCCGTCCAGGTTGGCCCACGCTAGTTTTGTTCGTCCCAACGCACAAGTAGGCAATGTAAAAAATGAAGAAAAATGTTTCAATTTGGATGGGACAATAACATAAGTGCAAGGCAGGCCCTATAGCATGCTCGCAGCCCAAACGAGCGCCTCCCATATTGATCAATAGTAGAAAAATCCCAATTCATTCGCTCCAGCCTCTAGTCTGGTTCGCTCCTAACCCAGCCGCCGTTGGACAGACCGACACAGCACTTCCTCGCGCCC
The DNA here is from genome assembly GCF_018294505.1 of Triticum aestivum. Classification (NCBI taxonomy): domain Eukaryota; kingdom Viridiplantae; phylum Streptophyta; class Magnoliopsida; order Poales; family Poaceae; genus Triticum; species Triticum aestivum. The sequence goes on along the minus strand of NC_057804.1, from coordinate 351,557,027 downwards.
TCGTTGGAGGGCGGTCACCGGGCTTCAAGCGAACGGAAGGACAAGAAGTTGAAGATCCAACCCTGGGTGTAGCCTACGTGGGAGGCAGCGGCTGCAGCACGGGCATGGCATTGAGCTTGCGCAAACGGACAGTCGCAACTTACAAGAGTAGCATGCGCAACGAGCAGATACATCACATCCCTGATTATATCTAATTCAACTCTTCAATTTCTGGCCAATAGTTAAACCTGATGGTGTTGTAAACCTGCTTGTATGTAGGGAATCTATGAGAAAATGAAACCAATTTCTACTTATTTTATAACTCCCCCAATCAATACTGAACTGAGTGAATTTGATGTATCTAATCAAGTTTCCGGTGCAAACATACAAGCTCATGTTGTTCTTGAGCCTGAAGTGTCTAATGAACAGACTGCTAATGAAGGATTTGATGCAAACATTTTACATGCTCCTGGTGATGAACATATAGTGTCTAATGAGGGATCTAATGCAAGCATTTTGCAAGCTCATTGAAGGATTTAGTGTCTAATGATGATCTACTATGTTGAGAGAGACAGAGATTTGAGGCACTGATGACAAGCAAATTATAGTGCATTTTCATAGCTTGAGCAAACGTCGAGGCCATCTACCAGAAAGTCCCCGTATCATGACAACATAGCATAAATACTTTTCTAATCTGTTGTTTGAAACTATTGGCATACTTGTGCAGGATAGATATATTGATATGCAGTTTGCGCACTGGTTATACATGCAATTACACTTTGATATTTTCAGCCAGAGAACGAATAATTCAAGCAGGTACAGACCATGTTTGTAGTCCTTGTACACCATGTTGCATTTTGTGTTTTTTGGTGCTTGCATAATTTAGTGTTTATAATCTGAACTACTTTGGATCATTAGCTGGTTTTCAAAGTGCATGTAGCTTCACATTTCTCAAGTTATGTTGATTTCCGGAGTGCAAGTGCCTTCGTATTTTTTAAGTTAAATGTTCGCCCCTGGTAACTTGAATTCGTGGATCAGCCACTGCACACAAATCATACACGAATGCCAGTACGAATTAAATAAAATGCAGGGACTTACGCTAGCTTGTTGTACAGGCTCACTGCAGCTCTGCTTACGCTTGGGATGTTCCATGTACAAGTCCATGTTATCACTTGCTTGGATGTGCAGGCCTTGTGCTCCTTGCATCCCCCTCAGCATTTTTGACACGACGAATGGTTGATCAAATAAGAGGAATCAACCTTGATGTTGTACCGGAGGACAAATACTTACAAGGTTATACGGGTGTGCAGGATGTGTACCAGATCCCGTAGCCCCGTCATGCTTCGCTAAAAAATGGATTTGCTTGTTTCAGATGATATCTCCAGAAGAAATAAGAGTTAAAGTCAGAGTTGCATAAGCGTGTAAGCTAAGAGAGAAGTGAAAGGATATCCAAACATCGTCGGAACAGTGCACAAGGGAGTGATGTGTGGATACCTAGTTCGGGCCGGCATTTGGGCATGCTTGCCTAGCTAGAGTGCGGGTCACTTCAGAGCCGTTGAGGGTGATACGCTTGTGTTGGCTGGCCGCGCACGGATGCAGATCTTGAGTAGCAGCAGAGCGCTACGATGCGGTGGACGAGGCCGTTGGTGAAGCCCCAACGACCTCGGTGGGCGGAGGTGCGATGATGTGCTCTGTGAAGTAGCCCCGGTGAGCTGGGAGACGGCGTCGGTGAAGCACACCTGATGCGGTGGAACTCGGTGTCTGTGAGGCACGTCGGTTGCGGCAGCGACGTTGTTGGTGGACCACCCGGTGCGGAGGACGAGGGCGTAGATGAGGTAGCTCCGGTGCAGTGGTGAAGCGCGACCGTCGTCTTCGTCGTCGTCGTCCGGCACAGAGGTGGGGAACGGTGGGGAAAGAGACGAGACGAGGGGCGATTCGAGGGATGGCGGCGAATTAGGGATTTGAGCAATCTGGGCGCAGAAGGGGACGATGGAGAAGAGAGATTTTGCAGGGCTGGAATTGGGGCCGCCAGATATTTCAATCCGAAACGTGGAAGCGCAAACTTATATTATCGTTGTCCTTTTTTGGGGGGAGGGGGGGTGGGTGGCTGGGTGCTACGCGTCCGTCTGACACACGCGACCACCCCGACAGGACTATGCTTCGGTGCCTTAAGGCACCTGCCTTTGTGTCCATGACATGTGGGCCCAACAGGTGGCTGGCCCACATGTCAGTCACCCAAGGGCTCTTGCCTTTAAGGCACCGAAGCGTAGTCCTGTCTGCCTGGTGCGCCTACATTTGAGAATGCAAACGAATCTTCTTTCATTTGCAAACGAATCTGTATGTATTACCATGCCCGTGTTTTCCTTGCAATAATTAGTCATTCGAAACGAGATACTCCATCCGTTCACTTTTGTAAGTCGTTTCAGACAACTTAAAATGAACTATTTTGCACATTGTCTGAAATGTCTTCAAGGTCTTATAAAAGTGAACAGAGGGAGTACTATAAATTAATTGAGGAGTTATTTGAAAAAAAATATCGAAACAGTACCCACGCTAAAGTGGATGAGAGTGTGTCACATAATTAGTTATTTGAATTAGAGTGTGTGTCACGTAGTTAGTTATTTGAATTTGAGTGTGTGTCACATAGCGATCTCCAATTCTAACGTGGATTTCGCATTTCACTGTATCCATGCTACTTTTTAATACAAATTCATATGTATATGATGAACACCATGGTAGTGAGAAAACTTTTGGATGGATTCAAACATATGACCTACAAAATAGCACAACAAATTGAGCCAATGTCAACTTTTCAAAACTTAGTATGGCACGAATTTGAAATAATTACCCGTATGCCTGGTCCTCGGTTCAAATCTTACAATGTACACCGAATTGAAACATCAATATTAAGTCTCGTACTATGTACATTCAAATGTTGTTTTTAGTCCCCCCCCCCCCCCGCGCACAAACGCTACATACTTCCTGTATCGGTCAATCTTCCTCTCCTAACCACCTTAGCAAGCTATCGGTTTCCAACACACGTTCATTCTTTCTCTCCATGTTTCGATCTCTAAGTCTCTCAACTACACAACCCCTTTTCCACTCCTGTTACCAAATGTATTTACCTCACACACCCACCATTGCACCCCATGCCGAGCTCTCTCTCTCTCCCCCCTCTCCCTCTCACCCTCTCGCGCTAAATACATGCATTGCCTATCTAGCCCCCCAACCTCTCGTGCGCACGAACGCACGTTGTATATCTAGGTCACTCCCTCGAGACTGTCTCACTCTTTGTTCTGCACGGCGGGCCACACTCGCTCAATCTCGCTCTCTTTATTCGAGTCTCGTTTAACATTGTTTTCTTTCACACACAAATGATATATCTCCCTGTTCGGGCCTCGATCGACACACTCTATACTCTCTCACGCAGATTGTCTATCTTGGTCAGTCCATCCAAGCCGCCGCCACTCTTTCGACCTCATGGTGGGCCATGCTCACTCAATCTCTTTCTCTCTCTCTTTCTCTCTGTATGTCTCGATTTACCTCGCTCTTTCTCGGACAAAAACGATATATCACCATGTTTGAGCCCAATTCGACCTATTCAGATTGTATACTCTCTCACGCACATCGTCTATCTAGGTCACTCTCTCCAACCCGTCTCACTCTTTCGATCGCATGGTGACCCTATGTTATCAGTTGACCTTGCTTCCTCCCACGCACAAAATATATCTACACGTCTGTGACTGTATCATCTCTCAAGCTCTATCTTACAGCCCTCACCCTTACCAAAAGCTCAATCAGACAATATCTCTCTGGAGCATATATATTTGTTCAATGAATGTCGGACCACACTCACTTTGTCTCTCTATCTATATGTCTCTCGATTGACCTCGCTTTCTCATACCATATATTCCACGCGTTGAAGCTACTACCTCTCCATCCCTCGCAAAGACGAAGCTATTTACATTGCGAGGGGCACTCCAACCTTGGATTAATTTGTGTAGGCATTTATTCCGGTCGGTTTAGATTATATTTTCGTAGCATTCGGCCCACAACTACACCAAACACCGTTGCAACCCACGCAACTCCCCTAGTTGATTTCCCTCTGGCTCGGTCATCGCTCTCTCGCACGTCCTTTCTCACCTTCAACATCGCACCATGGTAATATTGAAAAAACTATGTTGTTCTCTTTAATTATTATAAATAAGCTACAAATTTCACTTGGAATGGAACAAATTTTGACCCACAAATTAAAGTGCTACAAACTACACACCAAGGGGCCCACATGTCATGAAACAAATTTGGACCCATATACAAATTAAAAAATAAAGGACGAGGATCGAACATGTGACCGGGCCTTCAAGCCGCACGTCAATAGGCAACATACGCAGAATAGCAATGTTTGTTGTACCCCCTTTGTTCACATAATGTTTTTATATTACCACAGCCTAATTAATGGATAACATGTAATATTATTTTTTGTACTATTCGCCTTCACTTACTGGTGGGTTCCATGTGTGCTCTCTCTCTCCTCCACTTCTGCGTTTAGACGCACGGGCAAACAGGAAGAACTCGTGGGTGATGTTGCCGTTGACCATATCTGGACGCTTTCACAAGTCACGGCACCAGTTTCACGTACTAGCAGCACTAGTCAGTGTGTACGTGCAATGCACGTTAATTTGGAAGTATATTAAGTGCATGCGATTATTAACTACTAGAATATTATTTGCCTGTTGTCATGTGATTAGCACTATTTTTGGCATGAAATTAACTGCACGCTAAACATGTTGAGCGCTCGACATTGAAGCAGTCTAGGTCGTTGGATGACAAGGAATACATGTGTCTTGATGACGTTTTATATTTAATTTGATACGGCTCTAGCAGAACATTCAATCGATCAAACCATACATTTCGTTCAGTCTGACTCTGACTTTAAATTATACGACGATCGATATAAAATAAACGGAAATGATAAACGTTTGGATTTTAAGCATGGCAATCCGAACATTTTTCATGGCAAATTTAGATTACGCGGCGGCGGCGGGGGCGTCTCGCGGTGGGAAGCGGCTCCTCTGCCGTGCTCTATGTGTCGTCGGGCCACTAACCGACGGTGACGGCAGCGTCTTGCGCCGTTGTTGGCGTACTCCTGGACGTTGGCCTAGCTTCAAGGAAGGCCAAAATGTTTTGGACTTCGGAGCGAGTCAACTGGCGGTTGGAGGCGACTGGCGTTGGTGCAAGGAAGCGGTCGACGGCAGCCATCCATGCCGCTGAGGGGGGCACTGGCACCCGCGCGGGGACAGGCGCTGTCAACGGCGCGGCAGAGACATTCGTGTGCATGGGCACCAGCACGGGCGCGCACGTCAGTGCGCATGTAGGCGCATGCGCTGGCAGGTGCACGGGCACCGGCACGGCGTGCGTGTTAGTGCATGCGCAGGCGCATGCGCTGGCAGGTGCACGGGTGCGTGAAAGTCGGCGGGGACCTCATGGAACACCGTGGCATCAAGCTCGGCGACAATGTGCGGCTCCCAGCCCATCAATGCCACGGGGATGGGCACTGGCGCGGTCGGGGCGACGGGAGCCGGAACGGGAGCGGGGATAGGCGCGGCGTCTTCCTGCAAGGCCAGTTCAAGCTCGTCCCAAAGCGCCTTATGTTCTTGAGACTCCGGCTGGGTGTCTTCCTCATGAAACTGGAACACTAAGGGAAGACCATCATGATGCGGCATGCCGTACGTTTAGGTCAGGCTAGTTGGAGATAGACGACAGGAGAATCGGAGATGAAGAGAGAGGATTGTAGCGATACCGGGTAGTGCGGGGTTGATTTTAAACTGCGGCACCGGCGACATTAAAAGTGGGAGCAGTTGGGACGACGGTGGGCGGCGGAGCCTGGTCAAAGGCTCGCCTCCCGGTGAGTCTGCACATCGGTCTGCTCGCACGCCTTCCTGATAGCCGGCGCAGCGGTCTGCTCGCACGCCTCCCGTCGACTCACATGCTTGCTGGGACGGCACCTGCCGATGAGAAGCGATGACTCGTGGTGGCACGTAAACGCCCACGGTTTCAATAGTGAAAGCGTTCGCCTTAACGTGACAGGTCTTTGTTCCAAATACCTTGGCTCTTCATTTGGACAACTTGTCATAAGCAGCTTGTCTCGAGTTGAAGAAAAAACTTACGAAGTAATATTTGTGCCATATCACGTGACCATGCTCAGTTTCAAGAATTTATGCTCACTGTTGGATTTTCTGAAATTTAAGACCCATGATTTGAAACAATATCATAACCTGCATCATGCAATAAATTTTCAAGCCGTACATCTGTCCTGTTGTATTTCTTAAGAAAGGATTTGGTCAAACATTTTGCTTAGTTAAACCTCCTTTTTGGTTTATAGGGCTCAATTCAAAAATCTCACCAACCAAGGTAGATGGTGAGTGGTGGAACAGTTGTTGTAGTTTGCAAACCCACTCAATTAATGCACTTGTTTTCCTCAAAAATTGTGTTTACGAATGCATTAATTGCAATGCATGCATGCATAAAGTACATGCATTGGTCAATTTTCTCTTAATACTTGCACGTAATTATTTATTGCACCTTGAAATTTGAACATGTGATGGGGAACAACCAAATTGAGACTAATAAAATGGGAAAACTAAAATTTTGAGATAAGCCCTATAAGCCGGAAAGGAGGGAGTAAAAGGATAATCCCTCCGTACCAGTGCATTGCCTGATATATTAACTCAAGTACTAGGCACGAACAAACGGCTCAATTCTGTGCTCATCCTGGTGTAGTAGTAGTAGTACTAGGCAATGCAGTTGACGGGTGACGTTGACAAGCGGCGACCGAGGGAATTGAATCGTGCTCGGCACGGTAAGTAACGTTGTCTAGTTACTAAAGCATCCCTCCGTTGTTCATCGGTAGTCATTATGGACCAGGGACATGAGGGGAATTTCCTAGGGCTGGAATTCTGGCCGCCAGATATTTCGACTTGAAACGTTGAGGCTCGACTGGTTGGGGTTGCCTAATGTGCGTACCACGCACGCCACCGAGGGACACGAGCCCGTTTTTTTAGGATCAACACGAGCCAAGGTCTGGCTGGTACGCCGTTGGGTCCTACCATTTGAGAATACGAAAGGAACCTTTTAAATTGCCAAACGAATCTATGTGTATTACAATACCCGTATTTTCCTTGCAAGTACTAATCTCAATGTGGTAATTGATTTATGACGAGTCGTTGAATTAGAGTGAATTTGTGATATAGTGATCTCAACGTGGATTTCACATTTCATGGTATCCCTAGTAAGTTTTCCAATGCAAATTCAAATTTAAAATATGAACAATATGGAGGTGAGAAAACTTTGTATGTATCAAGCATATGACCACACACACCCACACACCCACACACACAGACACACACGCACGAACACAACAACAATCCAATAAGTATAGTGCATCTATTTTTCCAACCCATGCATGTATGACAAGAGTTCAAAAATACTCCTTCTATTCCTAAATATTAGTCTTTTAGAGAGTTCAACAAGTGACTACATATGGAGCAAAATGAGTGAATCTAGACTCTAAAATATGTCTATATACATCCGTATGTGCCAGTACATTTGAAGCCTCTAAAAAGACTAATATTTAGGAACGAAGGGAGTAAAATGTAAGACATCCATGGTCCTCAGTTCAATATTTAAAATGAACATGAAACTGAAACATGAATATTAAGTCTAGTACTACAGTACATGCAAATGTTGTGTTTAGGTGGAGCTATGATTGTCGGGGGTCAACCCCTCGACCTTAGATAAAATTGTGGAGCTCTGTTTAGGGTTGTTTAGATTATATTTGTCCCCACCCTCCCAACCACCGATTGGTTGTGCACCCCCACCCCTCCTCCCCGGGAGAATATCATGTGCCCCCATACCTTACGTGCTATATGCCAATACAAGTTGCTTGGAGCTTGTAGATCTGAGATATAGCAGCTCACATGATGTGTCTTAATTTTTTTGCAGGAAACCTTGATGAGTTTGAGAATTGCACACAATTTGTACAAAAACTACTTAGATGCCCTTTGATCCCATATCCAACGACCTCGAAGCTCGTGTCACCGTAGCATCTAAGATGAAGGAGGACATCATATTCTTGAAGGAAATATGCCCTAGAGGCAATAATAAAGTTATTATTTATTTCCTCATATCATGATAAATTTTTATTATTCATGCTAGAATTGTATTAACCGGAAACATGATACATGTGTGAATACATAGACAAACATAGTGTCACTAGTATGCCTCTACTTGACTAGCTCATTGATCAAAGATGGTTATGTTTCCTAACCATAGACATGTATTGTCATTTGATTAATGGGATCACATAATTAGGAGAATGATGTGATTGACTTGACCCATTCCGTTAGCTTAGCACTTGAACGTTTAGTATGTTGCTATTGCTTTCTTCATGACTTATACAAAGTTCCTACAACTATGAGATTGTGCAACTCCCGTTAACCGGAGGAACACTTTGTGTGCTACCAAACGTCACAACGTAATTGGGTGATTATAAAGGTGCTCTACAGGTGTCTCCAAAGGTACATGTTGAGTTGGCACAATTCGAGATTAGGTTTTGTCACTCCGATTGTCGGAGAGGTATCTCTGGGCCCTCTCGGTAATACTCAAAACTTAAGCCTTGCAAGCATTGTAACTAATGAGTTAGTTATGAAATGATGTATTACGGAACGAGTAAAGAGACTTGCCGGTAACGAGATTGAACTAGGTATTGGATACCGACGATCGAATCTCGGGCAAGTAACATACCGATGACAAAGGGAACAATGTATGTTGTTATGCGGTTTGACCAATAAAGATCTTCGTAGAATATGTAGGAACCAATATGAACATCCAGGTTCCACTATTGGTTATTGACCGAGAATAGTTCTAGGTCATGTCTACATAGTTCTCGAACCTGTAGGGTCCGCACGCTTAACGTTACGATGACAGTTTTATTATGAGTTTATAAGTTTTGATGTACCGAAGTTTGTTCGGAGTCCCGGATGTGATCACGGACATGACGAGGAGTCTCTAAATGGTCGAGACATAAAGATTGATATATTGGACGACTATATTCAGACACCAGAAGTGTTCCGGGTGATTTCGGAGAAAACCGGAGTGCCGGAGGGTTACCGGAACCCCCCGGGAGAGTTAATGGGCCACATGGGCCTTAGTGGAAAGAGAGAGGGGCGGCCAGGGTGGGCCGCGCGCCCCCTCTCCCTCTGGTCTGAATTGGACTAGGAGGGGGGGGGCGGCGCCCCCCTCTTTCCTTCCCCCTCTCCCCCTTCCTTTCCCCCTCCTAGTAGGAGTAGGAAAGGGGGAGTCCTACTCCTACTAGGAGGAGGACTCCTCCTCCTTGGCGCGCCCAGAAGGGCCGGCCGGCCTCCCCCCTTGCTCCTTTATATACGGGGGCAGGGGGGGGCACCCTAGAGACACACAAGTTGATCTACGGATTGTTCCTTAGCCGTGTGCGGTGCCCCCCTCCACCATATTCCACCTCGGTTATATCGTCGCGGAGTTTAGGCGAAGCCCTGCGCCGGTAGAACATCATCATCGTCACCATGCCATCGTGCTGACGGAACTCATCCCTGACGCTTTGCTGGATTGGAGCCCCGGGAACGTCATCGAGCTGGACGTGTGCTGAACACGGAGGTGCCGTATGTTCGGTGCTTGAATCGGTCGGATCGTGAAGACGTACGACTACATCAACCGCGTTGTCATAACGCTTCCGCTTAACGGTCTACGAGGGTACATAGACAACACTCTCCCCTCTCGTTGCTATGCCATCACCATGATCTTGCGTGTTAGTAGGAATTTTTTTGAAATTATTACGTTCCCTAACAGTGGCATCCGAGCCTAGGTTTTATGCGTTGATGTTATATGCACGAGTAGAACACAAGTGAGTTGTGGGCGATACAAGTCATACTGCTTACCAGCATGTCATACTTTGGTTCGGCGGTATTGTTGGATGAAGCGGCCCGGACCGACATTACATGTATGCTTACGCGAGACTGGTTCTACCGACGTGCTTTGCACGCAGGTGGCTGGCGGGTGTCAGTTTATCCAACTTTAGTTGAACCGAGTGTGGCTACGCCCGGTCCTTGTGAAGGTTAAAACAGCACTAACTTGACGAACTATCGTTGTGGTTTTGATGCGTAGGTAAGAACGGTTCTTGCTAAGCCCGTAGCAGCCACGTAAAACTTGCAACAACAAAGTAGAGGACGTCTAACTTGTTTTTGCAGGGCATGTTGTGATGTGATATGGTCAAGACGTGATGCTATATTTATTGTATGAGATGATCATGTTTTGTAACCGAAGTTATCGCCAACTGGCAGGAGCCATATGGTTGTCGCTTTATTGTATGAAATGCAAATGCCCTATAATTGCTTTACTTTATCACTAAGCGGTAGCGATAGTCGTAGAAGCAATAGATGGCGTAAACGACAACGATGCTACGATGGAGATCAAGGTGTCGCGCCGGTGACGATGGTGATCACGACGGTGCTTCGGAGATGGAGATCACAATCTGAAGATGATGATGGCCATATCATATCACTTATATTGATTGGATGTGATGTTTATCCTTTATGCATCTTATCTTGCTTTGATTGACGGTAGCATTTTAAGATGATCTCTCACTAAAAATTATCAAGAAGTGTTCTCCCTAAATATGCACCGTTGCCAAAGTTCATCGTGCCCAGACACCACGTGATGATCGGGTGTGATAAGCTCTACGTCCATCTACAACGGGTGCAAGCCAGTTTTTGCACATGCAGAATATTCAGGTTATACTTGACGAGCCTAGCATATGCAGATATGGCCTCGGAACACAGAGACCGAAAGGTCGAGCGTGAATCATATAGTAGATATGATCAACATAGTGATTTTCACCATTGAAAACTACTCCATCTCACGTGATGATCGGTTATGGTTTAGTTGATTTGGATCATGTAATCACTTAGATGACTAGAGAGATATCTATCTAAGTGGGAGTTCTTAAGTAATATGATTAATTGAACTTAAATTTATCATGAACTTAGTACCTGATAGTATTTTGCTTGTCTATGTTTGTTGTAGATAGATGGCTCGTGCTGTTGTTCCGTTGAATTTTAATGCATTCCTTGAGAAAGCAAAGTTGAAAGATGATGGTAGCAATTACACGGACTGGGTCCGTAACTTGAGGATTATCCTCATTGCTGCACAGAAGAATTACGTCCTGGAAGCACCGCTGGGTGCCAGGCCTGCTGCAGGAGCAACACCAGATGTTGTGAACGTCTGGCAGAGCAAAGTTGATGACTACTCTATAGTTCAGTGTGCCATGCTTTACGGCTTAGAACCGGGTCTTCAATGACGTTTTGAACGTCATGGAGCATATGAGATGTTCCAGGAGTTGAAGTTAATATTTCAAGCAAATGCCCGGATTGAGAGATATGAAGTCTCCAATAAGTTCTACAGCTGCAAGATGGAGGAGAATAGTTCTGTCAGTGAGCATATACTCAAAATGTCTGGGTATAATAATCACTTGATTCAACTGGGAGTTAATCTTCCAGATGATAGCGTCATTGACAGAATTCTCCAATCACTGCCACCAAGCTACAAGAGCTTCGTGATGAACTATAATATGCAAGGGATGAACAAGACAATTCCCGAGCTCTTCGCAATGCTAAAGGCTGCGGAGGTAGAAATCAAGAAGGATCATCAAGTGTTGATGGTCAACAAGACCACTAGTTTCAAGAAAAAGGGCAAAGGGAAGAAGAAGGGGAACTTCAAGAAGAACAGCAAGCAAGTTGCTGCTCAAGAGAAGAAACCCAAGTCTGGACCTAAGCCTGAAACTGAGTGCTTCTACTGCAAGCAAACTGGTCACTGGAAGCAGAACTGCCCCAAGTATTTGGCGGATAAGAAGGATGGCAAAGTGAACAAAGGTATATGTGATATACATGTTATTGATGTGTACCTAACTAGAGCTCGTAGTAGCACCTGGGTATTTGATACTGGTTCTGTTGCTAATATTTGCAACTCGAAACAGGGACTACGGAATAAGCAAGCACTGGCCAAGGACGAGATGACGATGCGCGTGGGAAACGGTTCCAAAGTCGATGTGATCGCGGTCGGCACGCTACCTCTACATCTACCTTCGGGATTAGTTTTAGACCTGACTAATTGTTATTTGGTGCCAGCATTGAGCATGAACATTATATCTGGATCTTGTTTGATGCAGACAGTTATTCATTTAAATCAGAGAATAATGGTTGTTCTATTTATATGAGTAATATCTTTTATGGTCATGCACCCTTGAAGAGTGGTCTATTTTTATTGAATCTCGATAGTAGTGATACACATATTCATAATGTCGAAGCCAAAAGATGCAGAGTTGATAATGATAGTGCAACTTATTTGTGGCACTGCCGTTTAGGTCATATCGGTGTAAAGTGCATGAAGAAACTCCATACTGATGGACTTTTGGAATCACTTGATTATGAATCATTTGGTACTTGCAAGCCGTGCCTCATGGGCAAGATGACTAAAACACCGTTCTCCGGTACTATGGAGAGAGCAATAAATTTGTTGGAAATCATACATACAGATGTATGTGGACCGATGAATATTGAAGCTCGTGGCGGATATCGTTATTTTCTCACCTTCACAGATGATTTGAGCAGATATGGGTATATCTACTTAATGAAACACAAGTCTGAAACATTTGAAAAGTTCAAAGAATTTCAGAGTGAAGTGGAAAATCATCGTAAAAAGAAAATTAAGTTTCTACGATCTGATCTTGGAGGAGAATATTTGAGTTACGAGTTTGGTTTACATTTGAAACAATGCGGAATAGTTTCACAACTCACGCCACCCGGAACACCACAACGAAATGGTGTGTCCGAACGTCGTAATCATACTTTACTAGATATGGTGCGATCTATGATGTCTCTTACTGATTTACCGCTATCGTTTTGGGGTTATGCTTTAGAGGTGGCTGCATTCACATGGAATAGGGCACCATCAAAATCCGTTGAGACGACGCCTTATGAACTGTGGTTTGGCAAGAAACCAAAGTTGTCGTTTCTTAAAGTTTGGGGCTGTGATGCTTATGTGAAGAAACTTCAACCAGATAAGCTCAAACCCAAATCGGAGAAATGTGTCTTCATAGGATACCCAAAAGAGACTATTGGGTACACCTTCTATCACAGATCCGAAGGCAAGACATTCGTTGCTAAGAATGGATCCTTTCTAGAAAAAGAGTTTCTCTCGAAAGAAGTGAGTGGGAGGAAAGTAGAACTTGATGAGATAACTATGTCTGCTCCCTTATTGGAAAGTAGTTCATCACAGAAATCAGTTCCTGTGACATCTACACCAATTAGTGAGGAAGATAATGATATTGATCATGAAACTTCAGATCAAGTTTCTACTGAACCTCGTAGGTCTACCAGAATAAAATCTGCACCAGAGTGGTATGGTAATCCTATTCTGGAAGTCATGTTACTTGACCATGATGAACCTACGAACTATGAGGAAGCGATGATGAGCCCAGATTCCGCAAAATGGCTAGAAGCCATGAAATCTGAGATGGGATCCATGTATGAGAACAAAGTATGGACTTTGGTTGACTTGCCCGATGATCGGCAAGCCATTGAGAATAAATGGATCTTTAAGAAGAAGACTGACGCTGACGGTAATGTAACCGTCTATAAAGCTCGACTTGTTGCGAAAGGTTTTCGACAAGTTCAAGGGGTTGACTACGATGAGACTTTCTCACTCGTAGCGATGCTTAAGTCTGTCTGAATCATGTTAGCGATTGCTGCATTTTATGATTATGAAATTTGGCAGATGGACGTCAAAACTGCATTTCTGAATGGATTTCTGGAAGAAGAGTTGTATATGATGCAACCGGAAGGTTTTGTCGATCCTAAGGGAGCTAACAAAGTGTGCAAGCTCCAGCGATCAATCTATGGTCTGGTGCAAGCCTCTCGGAGTTGGAATAAACGCTTTGATAGTGTGATCAAAGCATATGGTTTTATACAGACTTTTGGAGAAGCCTGTATTTACAAGAAAGTGAGTGGGAGCTCTGTAGCATTTCTAATATTATATGTGGATGACATATTGTTGATTGGAAATGATATAGAATTTCTGAATAGCATAAAAGGATACTTGAATAAAAGTTTTTCAATGAAAGACCTCGGTGAAGCTGCTTACATATTGGGCATTAAGATCTATAGAGATAGATCAAGACACTTGATTGGACTTTCACAATGCAGGTACCTTGATAATGTGTTGAAAAGGTTCAATATGGATCAGGCGAAGAAAGGGTTCTTGCCTGTATTACAAGGTATAAAGTTGAGTCAGACTCAATGCCCGACCACTGCAGAAGATAGAGAGAAAATGGAAGGAGTTCCCTATGCTTCAGCCATAGGCTCTATCATGTATGCAATGCTGTGTACCAGACCTGATGTGTGCCTTGCTATTAGTTTGGCAGGGAGGTACCAAAGTAATCCAGGAGTGGGTCACTGGACAACGGTCAAGAACATCCTAAAATACCTGAAAAGGACTAAGGATATGTTTCTCGTATATGGAGGTGACAAAGAGCTAGTCGTAAATGGTTACGTCGATGCAAGCTTTGACACTGATCCGGACGATTCTAAATCGCAAACCGGATACGTATTTTTATTAAACGGTGGAGCTGTAAGTTGGTGCAGTTCTAAACAAAGCGTCATGGTGGGAGCTACATGTGAAGCGGAGTACATAGCTTCTTCGGAAGCAGCAAATGAAGGAGCCTGGATAAAGGAGTTCATTTCCGATCTAGGTGTTATACCTAGTGCATCGGGACCTATGAAGATCTTTTGTGACAATACTGGTGCAATTGCCTTGGCAAAGGAATCCAGATTTCACAAGAGGACCAAGCACATCAAGAGACGCTTCAATTCCATTCGGGACCAAGTCCAAGTGGGAGACATAGAGATTTGCAAGATACATACGGATCTGAATGTTGCAGACCCGTTGACTAAGCCTCTCTCACGAGCAAAACATGATCAGCACCAAGACTCCATGGGTGTTAGAATCATTACTATGTAATCTAAGATTATTGACTCTAGTGCAAGTGGGAGACTGAAGGAAATATGCCCTAGAGGCAATAATAAAGTTATTATTTATTTCCTCATATCATGATAAATGTTTATTATTCATGCTAGAATTGTATTAACCGGAAACATGATACATGTGTGAATACATATACAAACATAGTGTCACTAGTATGCCTCTACTTGACTAGATCACTGATCAAAGATGGTTATGTTTCCTAACCATAGACATGTATTGTCATTTGATTAATGGGATCACATCATTAGGAGAATGATGTGATTGACTTGACCCATTCCGTTAGCTTAGCACTTGATCGTTTAGTATGTTGCTATTGCTTTCTTCATGACTTATACAAAGTTCCTACAACTATGAGATTGTGGAACTCCCGTTTACCGGAGGAACACTTTGTGTGCTACCAAACATCACAACGTAACTGGGTGATTATAAAGGTGCTCTACAGGTGTCTCCAAAGGTACATGTTGAGTTAGCATAATTTGAGATTAGGTTTTGTCACTCCGATTGTCGGAGAGGTATCTCTGGGCCCTCTCGGTAATACTCATCACTTAAGCCTTGCAAGCATTCTAACTAATGAGTTAGTTACGAAATGATGTATTACGGAACGAGTAAAGAGACTTGCCGGTAACGAGATTGAACTAGGTATTGGATACCGACGATCGAATCTCGGGCAAGTAACATACCGATGACAAAGGGAACAACGTATGTTGTTATGCGGTTTGACCGATAAAGATCTTCGTAGAATATGTAGGAACCAATATGAACATCCAGGTTCCACTATTGGTTATTGACCGAGAATAGTTCTAGGTCATGTCTACATAGTTCTGGAACCCGTAGGGTCCGCACGCTTAACGTTACGATGACAGTTTTATTATGAGTTTATAAGTTTTGATGTACCTAAGTTTGTTCGAAGTCCCGGATGTGATCACGGACATGACGAGGAGTCTCGAAATGGTCGAGACACAAAGATTGATATATTGGACGACTATATTCGGACATCGGAAGTGTTCCGGGTGATTTCGAAGAAAACCGGAGTGCCGGAGGGTTACCGGAACCCCCCGGGAGAGTTAATGGGCCACATGGGCCTTAGTGGAAAGAGAGAGGGGCGGCCAGGGTGGGTCGCGCGCCTCCTCTCCCTCTGGTCCGAATTGGACTAAGAGGGGGGGGCGGCGCCCCCGTTGTTCCTTCGCCCTCTCCCCCTTCCTTTCCCCCTCCTAATAGGAGTAGGAAAGGGGGAGTCCTACTCCTACTAGGAGGAGGACTCCTCCTCCTTGGCGCGCCCACAAGGGCCGGCCGGCCTCCCCCTTGCTCCTTTATATACGGGGGCGGGGGGGGGGGGGCACCCTAGAGACACACAAGTTGATCCACGGATCGTTCCTTAGCCGTGTGCGGTGCCCCCCTCCACCATATTCCACCTCGGTTATATCGTCGCGGAGTTTAGGCGAAGCCCTGCGCCGGTAGAACATCATCATCGTCACCACGCCGTCGTGCTGATGGAACTCATCCCCGACGCTTTGCTGGATTGGAGCCCGGGGAACGTCATCGAGCTGGACGTGTGCTGAACACGGAGGTGCCGTACGTTCGGTGCTTGAATCAGTCGGATCGTGAAGACGTACGACTACATCAACCGCGTTTTCATAACGCTTCCGCTTAACGGTCTATGAGGGTACGTAGACAACACTCTCCCCTCTCGTTGCTATGCCATCACCATGATCTTGCGTGTCCGTAGGAATTTTTTGAAATTACTACGTTCCCTACCAATTCTCGTGTATGTCAGAATATCATGTGCCACCACACCTTAGATGCTTTGGTGATACAAGCTCTTTGGAGGCGTTGGATTTGTGACCCAACACCTCCTCGGTGGTTCGAATGGTTTTTTGCAGAAAATCCCCAAAAGAGTTCGGCCACTGCTTACAAGCACAAAGACTGCTCAGATGCCATTGGATCTCAGATCAAACGACCTCCAAGCTCGTATCACCGTAGCATCCAAGCTGCGATAGCACCTTATGTTTTCTCGCACGGGAGAGTATGAGGTGCTCCCGCACCGTAGATTCTATGGTGATACGAGTTCACTGAGATCTAACGGCCCACAGTAGGAGGTTTGAATGTTTCTGCAATATACGGCTGATAGAGTTTGTGAAATGCGCAGAAAGTACAAGTACTATGCATGTGCCATCTGATCACTCATCATACGACCTAGATGCTCATATCACCGTTGCAGGTAATTAAGCTATGGGGAGCACCTAATATTAGCACCGGGGAGCCGTTGGATCGAAGATGCAGCAGCACACACGAGGCCTGAATGTTTTATTTGCAAAAAAAAACTTAGGAGAGTTTGGAAATTGCGCATAATTACAAAGACTACTCCCAAGCCATTGGATCTCACTTCCAACGGTGTAAAAACTCATATCACCAAGTATCTAAGCTGCAGGGTGGATGTGATATTCTATGCCGCTGTCATTTTTGTTCGTAAACTTGCAAAATACGTGTAACTCGTGCCGTTACTTGTCTAACCGCGCAAAGTGTTTGTTCAAAAAAACCATCCTACACTGAAATATCGGAACAACACACGGGGGTCCCACTTGTCATTAATCAAATTTGGACCTAAAACTAACAAATTTTAAAGACGAGATTCAAACTGGCAACCTGGACTACAAAGCGTAAGTCGATAGCCTGAAAAAATGAACGGTTGTTGGCTTTGTCCCATAACTTGATTTTATACAGTACTTGCGTTGAGTAGAGTAGAGGGAGTGCCTCGTCAACACGTGCATGACCGTTGTCTCACTTATGGGTGGGTCCCAGGTCTGCAATCTCAATCTCTCTTCTCTCCATCGTCTAACCTTTGCACGGGCACACACGAAGAGGGGAGCTAGCTTGCCATGGTGTTATTACATCTAAAAAAAGCTTGGAAAATAGAAGAATCGCCTAGAACAAGAGATGTTGCGGCTAGTCGAGACGGAGCTAACCGTGCCACGTTTGCATGATGAAGCTGTGTGGCTAGTGGGGTGTTTTCGACCGACTGGCCGGGTCCCGAGGTCGAACCATAGGTACTACGTCTGATACAACATATTTTTACACGCACATTTTTCCTCCATGCCGAGACGTGGCACACCCTACCGCGCGGTTTCGGGGTCCTCCCGGGTGGTGCACACATATATTCTTCCTGACGTGGGACGCCCTACCGCGTGTTTTCTCGGTCCTCTTCGGTCGTAGCGCCGAAGCAAGTAAATGGGTCGTCAAATCACGAAAGACCACCTTTCCCGCCGAGTACATTAGTGAAGCACGGTGGCTAGCTAGTTGGGCTAGTTCGACCGATTAGCTAGGCCACCGCCACATTTGTTTTAGCACCCCTTTTTTATCTACTTGCTGGCAGGTAAATTTAAATATCCACCCCGGCGTTGCTCTGGTGTTTGGGTGCGGCAGGATTTTTAATTTTTTGATTGACGGGAGCAGGCGTGGCAGGATTTTTAATTTTTTGATTGATGGGAGCAAGCGCGGTAGCTATTAGTCATGATGACTCCGCCTGTAAAAACCCACCGCTCCCTGATGTGAGAAGTCATCGACTGGTATTTTACCGTGGTGAAAACCAAAAGATTCCCCGCTCCTCGGCTGGCTCCCTCCGCCTTCCTGTAGATTGCATTGCCTTTCATCTGTTTCGCCCCCTTTTCTTCCTCTCCCCATTGCTTCTACCTGGTGCCATGGTGGCATAGCAGATCACGGAGTCCGAGGTGAGGCGCCTGACACAGGAGCTCCATGCCAAGGATTCGGAGGTCAGGGCCAAGGACGTGGAGCTCCATGGGTCAAGGAGGAGAGGAGTGACATGCTCCTCCGTTATGTGTGGGAGTTCACGGAGCTTCAAAAGCGGCAGGCGTCCACCACAAAAATGCTCGAGGCGTCGGCGCCGTTGCTGCAGAAAGCGGGAGATACGATAGGCCATCAGGGGAGCCGGCTGGAGCGCGAGCGGGCCGATCGTGACGAGGTCCAGGATCGCCTCACCCACTTGGTGAACCAAGTTGCCACGCACATGTTGCGGCTGCGCGATGCCTACCGTCGTGCCAGCGCGATGATGCAGGCCATCGGGCTAAACCCGTTCGACCACCCGGTTGACTTCAACGAGCTGCGGCTTCCTGACCTGGTCTCCTTCTTCACCTATATCTCCGAGGAGCTGAGCCATCTCCGCGCGATGGTGGGGGCTGAGCTGGACAAGGAGGGGTTGCGCTCTGCCGTTGCTGTTGCCGGGCGAATCCTTTCAGGGCTCCGTCACCGGAATCCATTCATGCCATTGGACGCCGTCTTTGACGAGCTGGCTCCCGTCGACCAGGAGCAGGCTCTGCGGGCGGTTGCACCCTACATCACCAACGTCGTGCGCCTTGAGAAGCAGAGGGACTTCGGTGGTGTTTAGGCGCCCTCTGCATGGGCATGTCCATGTCTCGGTGCAACATGACCGTTGGATCAAACTGAGATGGTGCAGATCCGTCACTGTAGCACAAAGCGTGTGGGTGTGTTTGGTTGCATTCTCATCCCAATATAGTTGTTTCCTCTTCGTGTATTTTTGTCAACCTACTAGTGTGGACTCATGCACCCTTCATGCACTCTGCCAAACACCCAAAAGTGGGTCGAGAAGGGAACTTTTGCTCCCATCCCGTGCACCCTTCATACACCCTGTCTAACACTATAGGATGTGCTTCATATGGTTCATGTTTCGTGGAGTACTGTAGCACCGTACTCTCCGTGCGCTGTGGACCTAGTTCTGTTAACATTGATCTCACCGTTCATTCTCGACCGGACAGTCGAAAAAGCGGTACTATGTTACATATAGGAGTATTTGACATGCGCACAACACTAGCAACAAGATTGCGTAGTACTGACATATGAACCACTGCACATGCCTAGTAGTAGGAGCACTTTGTATGTTCAAGTGGCTGCCGTGTTTCGCACTCCTCCGTCGTAAGAGTGGAAACGCTTGCTGTAATCATTTTTTTCTTCAGAATGAAAAACAGTGGACACGCTCTACCGTGCGGATCCTCCTCTAGCCATGCACTAAATTACTCACTTTCGCCGACGTGTGGGACAGCCAGCATCTGGGTCCACCAGCCATGCACTAAATTACTCCGTAGTAGAGTGACGGTAGACTACCCCGATCGAACCGCCGCAATAATGCCCAATGAGCCGTCAAATCACAAAGCCCCCTCCTTTCCAGCAGTAAGTTGGACGGACGAAGCAACCATCATTTCACTATTCTCTCTCAGCTTCCTCTCTTGAAGAAAAACCCCACTCGCTTCGCTTCTCCCTCATCTCGTTCCTCCTTTCACTCTTCTCTCTCAGCTTCCTCTCTTGGATGGACGCCGGAGCACCGGCCGATGTGATGTCTATGGCTCTGGCCAAAACCGTCGAGGCTCATGGTACGAAGAAGCGCAAGCACCCCGCCGAGACTACCGCAGACAAGCTCAAAGCCATCGCCCTGTCCAAGCCCCCCTCTCCGGGATCCCTCATTAAGCAAGTCCAAGTAATGTCTCTTGTTGATGATCTTTTTCTCGATCTTGATCGTGTTTTTTCATCTAACACGCAGTACTAGTACTGGTAGTACAACTTTCTGGGTGATCTTGCATGTGATTTTAGTGTGCCAAATGACGGTTCTAAATTCCTCTTTTGACCAAAACATGCGAGAGGTTGACACTGATTTCTTATAGATTACTTTCAACTACTCCCTCTGTCCCAAATTTCTTGTCTTAGATTTGTCTAGATACGGATGTATCTAATACTAAAATGTGACTTGATACATCCGTATCTAGACAAATCTAAGACAAGAATTTTGGGACGGAGGGAGTACTTTATGAACATCAATGCTACCTTTTAAGAGGGTATATTTGCCTCAGTAACTTGTGTTATGGATATTGCATGTAATCCCTCTGCTCTCATGCCTTTGAAGACATGTTGTAGTGTCTTTGTTCACTCATTTCTGTGCGTATATGTAGTCATATATGGAGTATAATATCGAAAATCATCTTATATTTTTGAACGGAGGTAGTAATGAAATATGGTTTCTGTTTGAATTAGAACCAGGTCCGCGGTGGAGATGAAGTTCTCAAAGTCATGCCGTGTGAACTGGAAGACCTGATGATGAGTTCTACTGCTGAACTATCCAGCTGATGTGTCCTTGTCGCCACATGTCCTGAACTAGTGTTTTCCTGTAGCATTGTTGTCAGGCGTGTTCTCGAGGCTGTACTTGACCACAACAATTTCCTGGCTGTGCCTTCGATTACGAAGGGTGTGGTTCTTGTAAAGCTTCCCAACAAATCTGATGCGGCCTGTCTTCATCATCATGTTTATGAGTGGAAAGACCACTCTGTTAGGTTCTCCAAGGTTGACAAGATGGTGATGGTGCATGTAGACATCTCACACGAAGTCCATGGCCTAGTCAGTTATGCGGGGTTCATCCCGTAGGTCGGTGGCAAGAAATAGTCTGCAGAGTTTAGTTAGTGCAACTTTGCTTGTCTGTAGTAAGTACTATTGTTCAGTACTTGATTTGTGTTTGTGAACCCTGTATTGCTTATTAGTACTGCCGCTTTTGGTGTGTGGTCAGTCCTGAGAACGGTCTATGTTAATGTCTGTCCACTCAATTCAGTCTGTACATTTTGAAGTATCCAGATCATATTTTTTGTGAGGACGGTTTATCAATTATGGTTACACTCCAATATCTATATGCATTGCAGGGTTTATCGCACCCACCAGGATTTCCAGTCCCATGGATGTTCGGTCCATACGATTTGTCACGACCTTTGGACTGTCCTACTTGTGGGAGTAGGCAGGGCCCCTGCATGCCACGCGTAGTTGGACGATCAATCTTCTGTTTAGTACTTCAACATAGTGATTTCCTGGTAAGGATTCACTCGTGTCACATCAAGTAAATATTATTGATTTACTGTCTAAACCTTATTGATTTAATGTCATGTTTTCTTTCTTTTCCTGCAATTTTACGATGCATGTTTTGCCATGTGACATTCATCACAGAATAAACCGTTTGGTTTGCTCTACGATGGCTATTTTTGCAGGTTTCACTTCTTATGTCGTGTCAGTAACAAAGGCACTGTCCATCACTTATATTACTGGAAAAAATTGGATCAGTCTGTTGTCTGAGTACAAGCTGAATCCCTATGATGAACTGCAGTTCGGTTTAACAAAAACGCCACAATTAGTCCTTCTCGCGTTTAAAAGAAAAGAAAAAAACTGGATCACGATCACGGATCCTAGTCAAGTTAGAAAGCTGATCATAACTGACCAGACACGATCGCCCCTGTCTCGCACAGATGGAGCACCGACAGTTGCTCTAGCACTGACAGCGGCAGTAGCTCAGTCTAATCCGGGTGAGGATTGGGCACTGACCGCGTCAGTGGATCAGTCTGGTCTACCGGAGGATCAGGCATCGACACTGGGACCAGCTCTACAAGGAGCACCATCTCCGGCAATAGCAGCGGCTTCGGCACCTGCACCAACACTTGCACTTGCATTTGGTCCGGCCCATGCAGTTGCATCGGCAACAGACTGGGCTGCAGTTCGCACTTCATATACCAAAGTCCTTACAAAAACCTACATGTCCACCTTCTTGGTAAGCATTGGCCGCCCAAGTGCTTCGTTCTTTTTTCTTTCCATGTTGTTTCACATGATTCACTGTGTTGATCTAACTGTTTGGGTATGTCTTCTTGTTTTCGAACAAAGAATTCCTAGAGCAACGAGGGAGTCGTTCAACAATCCGGGCGACCGCGGCCAAGTTTGTCTTACCATGCGCAGCCTTGGTGTGAATGAACCTGCTCAATATACCGTAAGTACAAAGGATGGTCGCATGATGATTGATGCTAAAGGATGGTCAAGGTTCAAATCTAAATCATATCCTGCGGTAGGGGATGATGTCAAAATCTAACTTTCTCGGCAAGGAGAGCTGGTCCAATCAACTTTGAAATTCTTTGGTAGCAGCACGCAACTGCCGAACTGATCTATCCTCTGAGAGATTTTGATGTAATAATCTGGCATGGTGAAACAAGTGTCCTGTGTGTATAAGTAGTACGACAGTATTATTTATCACACGGTATATCGTTGATAGAATTGCAACTCTGATTGCTGGTTAGGAACTGTCGTTCGATTTCATTCCAACAGCTACCGTGCTTTATTCAATTTTGTGTATTCGCCTTGCGACAACATCTAAAATCAGCGCAGTACCGATCGCTTGCAATATGAAAAGTGCTGAGGTAGAACACATGGGCCCCCAAACATGCAGGGTCGGCCTGCGGCCCAAAGTCCAGAACCGCGAGCCTATCTGAGTATTATATTCTCAGCTAAACCCCCATAAAAAAAGCTGAACCCCCATAATGCCCATGCGTTGCAGAGGGAGTATATTTCTCGGCAAGGTGAGCCTGTGATATAAAAGATTTGTATATTTCTTTACAGAGGGAGTATCTCTCTGTCAAAAAATATATTTATGTGTAACTAGTTACTCCTGTCTTTCTACTTCCTTTCGCTGATATGCGGGGCAACCGGCAACGGGGTC
Organism: Triticum aestivum; assembly: GCF_018294505.1. Classification (NCBI taxonomy): domain Eukaryota; kingdom Viridiplantae; phylum Streptophyta; class Magnoliopsida; order Poales; family Poaceae; genus Triticum; species Triticum aestivum. The sequence continues at coordinate 351,533,383 of NC_057804.1, read as the reverse complement.
CACGTGCCATATGCACAAATTTGAGTGCACAACTTCACGGTAGACACACCCCGGTCGTAGCGCCACAGTAATGCCCAATGAGCCGTCAAATCACAACCCCCCTTTCCAGCTTTAATAGTAAGCTGGACGGACGAAGCGGCAATATTTCACTGGGCCTGAATCCCCTTCTCCCTCGTATGCTTGTTCAGAGAAAACCCCCGCTCGGCGATTGCATAGGGTTTTCTCATGGAGAACCAGGTATGAATTCTTCATCCATTCCCGATAAATCCAAGTCCCTTGGTCGCAGGTAATCCTAGGATGGCAGCCGCCGCCTTTGATGCATTTTCCTTTGTACTGAATCTAGTGTGTTTCAGTTGTAGTGCCCAAAGTGCGAGTACCCTACAGATTTCTATGCCCACGACGAGACGCCACACTTGTTCCTTCTCATCCTACCACAGCATTTTGAAACACGCACAGTATGTTCCTAGAATCCTCTTCTCTATTCGGGAGGGTGGTTTTTTTGAACATGTTGTGTTCTCATATTATTTTTCATGCAGTGTATTATTTGCTCTGCCAGAACACATGTACTCAAGATGCTCGACCTTGCCATAACTGAATACACTAGTTTAATGGTCACAGTGAAGACAATCCATAGATATTGCTTCCGAGTTGGGTTCATGAACCAAGAAGATCACTGCTTTTTTTATGGCCGAACTTGGATAAACTTTCTCAAGTGTTACAGACTGAAAGTTGGCGCACGAATGTTGATGGAAATAGCAGAACCTGGTCTCATCTTCACTGCGATCTTCCACCCCGAAGTCATTCCAATTGTTCATCCATGTTAGTTTTGTATCTGGTTCTTGCTTGTTGCCTCGATTACTTCTTAATCCACCTATTCTGTCTAACTAATCATAATTTAACTTTAGAAGTAGCAACGAATCTCTCACGAAGATGCTACTTCTAACTAATATTGTCTTATAATTGGTGGCATGTGTAGGTTTTTTCAGAGTTAAGCAGTCTGCTCGATTGTTACTCTGTAATAACTCGGCTGTTACTAATGGCACTGAAGTTGACTGGATCGACATCCACAAGTTCCTACACTTTATTGATCGTCTTGAGGTCCTTGTGGGGCATTTCAATGGTGTAAGGCCACATGGGATATGTGTGCCACTGCTGCACACATTGAACATGTCCAAATGTGTCGAGAAACTTATGGTACGAGCTGTTTTCTGTTATATATGTTGTTCATAAACTATTGCTTATACACAGTTTTACATCTGTGATCTTCTTGAAACAGGAACTGCCGAGTTCTATTGTTCCTATATAGATGCCTGACCATGGTCGAGTCAGACTTGCGCTTGGTCACAACATGATATTTATGTCGACCTACTCAATTCCCCTTGGAGCTGAAAAGATACTTATTCGTGGGTGGTCTCAGATAATGAAGGCCCGTCCATCTTGGAGAATAGGACAGAAGATTATGTTCATGCTTTTCCATGGTTCTAAAGCAAATATCCTGTTTATTGACCACGTTGCGAGATGAAGGCGCTTTTAGATGGTTGTGGATGCGCGGGGTGGCGCCTGGGCCTTGTCCTGGGGCTTGGCGGTCTCACCCTTGCTTAACTATAGGCAAAGTAGCACTGTTCGAGGCGTGCTTTGTATGGTTGAACCTGTATAAGTACTCATACTGCTTTCAGCTTTGGTTGTTAAGTGCCCCTGCTGGTTTCAGTTAAGGTTGTTAAGTACTCCTGCTGCTTTTACAGTCTGTCGTGTTTCTTCAGTCCTGTCTTCCTCCAGCCGCCAAAAACAAACCAGCGCCGGTGGGGCCGCCTGCTTCCGCCTCCCACGGCTGGCTGCGCCTCAGCGCACGCATCACCGCCCCACCGTCTCCTAAATCATTAACACCGACGTCCTCAGCGTGCTTTGGTGCGCTCGCCGCGGCGCCACCCTCTCACGTTGTCAACATGGTCAACAAACAACAGGAATCGGCAGAAGTACGTGGAGAGGATGACAGTAGGGGCCCACCACGTCAGCGTATGGAAAACTAAAATGCTTCCTCCTAGTGTTTTCCTGACATCTGGGACCCACGACATTGTGAGCGTATATAGTCAATAGACAAGAGAACATCACAAGATCGGCTGACACCTGGGACGTAGCTACTCGAGCAGTATTTTTTTGTTTGGTATTGTTGAGACGGAGCAGGGTTTGAACTGGGCTGTGGCCCGTCTAGCCCAGGCTTATATTTTATGTTCACCATGTGACCAGCCCAGCTATTTTTTCTTTGTGATAATGAGCCCAGTCTATTTTTTTTGAAGAATACCCAATCCAGGCCTACTTATTTTTCTACGCCCTGATGGGCTGCAACTCTTTCAAGACGCCTGCAAATCTTGAAAGTAATATGAAATGGGTTGTAAATATAAAAACAGATGACAAATTGGCAATTACTTTATAATTTCTGATTTTTTTCACATTTTTAGATTCCTATTTCACTGGGCATTAACCTAATTCAAATATATCTTCAAAGTACTTTAAATCTGGCTCGACATTTCTGTATTAAAAATAGTTTGGAACCCACAGAAATATGCGAAATTGGCCCTGGCCAACCAAACAAAATGACTGCAATAAATTGCATAAGAAGTTGCCATTAGCTATATATAAATTATTAAAAAAAGAGATAGTGGTCTAACTTGTGGGCCTGTTTAGTTGACGCGTATGCAAGATTTTTTAGTTATTATATACTACGTCAACAAACAATTCTAGCAGATGTAACCATTGGATGTCAATCCAACGGCCATTGTGTTTCTTCAATCTCTGATCTTCTTGCTGCAGCCGCCAAAGCAGCGCCGGCGGGACCGCCTGTGTTGGTGTTCTGGGAACGGGGGTACCCAGACTTGCCTGCCTGCGGCCTGCGGCGTGGCTCAAGGAGTGGCCCAGTACGGGCCATCTTCATCAACACCTGCTCAAGACCCTCGCGAGGGGCCAAGCCTCGCGGGACAGATGATAGGGGGCTTCCTCGGGCACGGCCTCGTCAGACTGGCTTGCGAGGAGGCGGAGAGATCAAGGCGGGGTACCTCGCGAGGTGCTCATGACGCAAGCCATGATGACCAAGGCCAAGCGGGCGCCAGGCGGGCGCCGGCCTATGCAGAGTCCTTGTTTCCTCTTTGGTGCAAAGGAGGCAAGCGCAAGCGAGAGTATCAAGCAAAGGCAACCATTTCGGTGCAACAAGACCAAGACCAGCAGGACAGCAGAACGGAGGTCATCGTGGAGCCCAAGCCGGCATCATCGTCAGGGTCTTTGGCAGGCGAGGACCAATTTAGTCAGGATAAGTGTACCAGATGTTCCCCTTCAAAATGGCCAATTGTTGGCGCCCTTCCCGCTCAATATTTGGGGAGAGTCCCATGGCCTATGCCTATAAATAGGACTAGCCACCCACAGGGTAGAGAGATGGGATCCGAGACATCGGCATCCAGAGAGAGAGAAAGAGAGGCAACTGAACTCCCCTAGCAGTTCATCGCACCAGCCAAGAACATACCCTCGCGAGGCTGTTCTTCCCTTGTACTGTTCCTCATCAGTCCCAGAGGCAATCCACCACACCACACACTGGAGTAGGGTATTACACCACAATGGTGGCCTGAACCAGTATAAATCTCGTGTCCTTTGTGTTGTTCTTCGTATAGTTTTAGATCCTTGCGAGGCGACGAGACATGGGTAGGCAGGGGATGTGATCTCTGCGTGCACCCCAGAGTTCGAACCTTGAGGGTCTGCCGGAACCCGAAATCCAACATTTCGTGCGCCAGGTAGGGGTGCGCCGGAATCCGCCTTCCGTCGCCTCGTGTTTCGCCGCCCGTCCCATCCATGTCAGACACTCGTCGAGCCTGCGCCGATCGCTGGGCCGCTCTCGCCACTCGTGTCGCCCAGACGGCCCCCGTTGGCGGGCGTCCCCGCCGTTCCCTGTCGCCTGCCATCAAAGCCGCCACCGGCCCGGCGGGGAATGAGCAGCAGGCGTCGTCCCTGCATCCTTCGGTGCGGCGAGAAGGCCGCACTGCCACCCCATCATTGACCCCAGCCGGCTCCTCGTCCCACGCCCGTCGCGCCCCTGCGGATGTGCATGTCGTGCTGCTCCTAGCGCGGGAACTCCTGCACTACCGTCCCATCGACGACCTCTACGACAAATGGCTCGCCCGCATCACCGAGCTCGTCAGCGCCGCTGGGGGCTCCCCTGCACCGCGCCCCGCCCTGCACGGGCGACGAAGCTTCGGGGGTGCCTCAGCCGCCTCCCCCTCAAGAAGGCGCCTTGGCTCCAATGCGCGTGGCCCCTAGGCGGAACCCACTCCGTCCGGCACTGGCACGGCAAGAGAAGAGCTGCCAAGAGATCCCTCGTCCCCGAAGAAGCCGCCCGTGTGCTCCCCGCACCGGCCCGGCACGAACGCGCTCCTGCTCCAGCACATCAAGACCCCGTGCTGCACCTGGCGGCAGCGCACAGGGACTTCCAAGATCAAGCTCTCCGTCACCAAAGGGCTCCCGCGGCCACTGCAGGATGCCGTGCCTTCTCCGCCGAGCTGCGCAGCGTGGCCTGGCCGGGCAAGTTCAAGCCAGACCTGCCCCCGCGCTACGATGGCACGGCTGACTCTGCTGAGTTCCTCCAGCTCTATGAGCTGGGCATCAAAGCCGCCAATGGGGACGAGAAGGTCATGGCGAACTGGTTCCCCATGGCGCTCAAGGACGGCACCCGCACCTGGCTCCTGGCACGATATCCTCCTGGGATGAGATGCGCACCCGATTCATCGCCAACTTCCAAGGCACCCGCGACCGGCCCCCGGCCATGAGCGACTTGCGCTGCATCAAGCAGCATCTAGGAGAGACCGTGCAGAAGTTCATCCATCGTTTCAACAATGCTCGCCTTAAGATCCCCAAGGTGTCTGAGGAGGCCATCATCTCAGCCTTCTCCGACGGCGTGCGTGACGTCAAGATGAAGGAGGATCTCGCGATCCATGAGGACCTGTGCACCTCCCTGGAGTTGTTCAATCTGGCGACCAAGTGCACTAGGGATGAGGAAGGGCGCCTTTCCCTCCTCGAGCTGCCAGCTGCAGACCCAGAAGATAAGAAGGCCAAGGCCAAGGACGTGAAGCGCAAGGGGGCTGCCGTGCTTGCAGCAGAGCCGGACACCAAGCGAGGCAGGGATCAGCCTGAGTCATCCAAGGGCAGCCGGTACTGCGTGTACGATGACCTCCACACCCACAACACCAACGAATGCCAAGAGCTCAGGGCCGTGCGAGACGAGCGCGCCGGCCGACGCCCCGAGCGCAGCGACCGGGGCTATGGCCGAGGAGGAGGAAGAGGTGGAGGACGATGGGAAGACCGTGGCCCTCGCCAAGGGTAGCGTGACCGACCTTGCGAGGACCGCTGGCAGGACCAGCCTCGCGAGGGAGGTTGGAGGGACCCACCTCGCGAGGGGGGTTGGAGGGATCAGCCTCGCGAGGATCGCCCACAAGGCAACGCGGGCCTCCCCCCTCTGCCACCGCAGCCGAGGAGGAATGAGGACCATCATCAGGACGAGGGGGCTGGAGGCTTCCAGGAGCCGCGCGCAATCGCTTGCATCTTGGGCGGCGCTCAAGCCCCGGCCTCTCAACACATCTTCAAGCAGTTTGCTCGCGAAGTGAACGCAGTCCTCCCCAAGCTTGCGGCCACACGCCCTCTCAGGTGGTCAGCGTGCGCTATCACATTCAGCTCAGCGGATCAGCTCAAGTGCGCAGCCACAGCCGGAGTCCTCCCGATGCTTTGTTCCCCAATCATCAGCAATGTGCAAGTCACCAGGACCCTCATCAACGGCGGGGCAGGGCTCAATGTCCTATCCATTGAGACGTTCAACAATCTCCAAGTGCCATACAATCAGCTGCAGCCAACCAAGTCTTTCTCAGGAGTCACTGATGGTTCCACGGTTCCGATAGGGTAGGTCCGCCTTCCTGTCACTTTCAGGAAGCGCGGCAACTACCGCACCGAGCTCATTGACTTCGACGTCGCTCACATCCGCCTGCCATACAATGCCATCCTCGGGTACCCAGCCCTGGCCAAGTTCATGGCCGTGACCCATCATGGCTACAATGTCCTCAAGATGCCAGGAAGCGGTGGAGTCATCATGGTGCCTTGTGAAGAGAGAGACGCTGTGTGTTCTCTGGAGCGTGCTTTCCAAGCTGCATCAATTGAAGACCCGGGTCATAGGAGCGGGAGACTCCCAGAGGCCGCTCCTAAGAAGAAGAAGACATCACCTTGTCCGGCCCCTCGGGAGGCAGGCCCCTCAGGGTCCGCGCCTGTTCAGGGGGCACCTGCTTCTGTCGCATAGGAAGGCGCGCCCGGCGCCCTCCTTGAGCAAGGCTCGGGGGCTCTCTCCTGGAGGGCCATCGACTTTGCTAGGATCACGAGGGAGGCGCTCGGGCACCACTTGGAAGCGAGTTTCAGCGCACGTTTCCCTCAGGAAGGAGCAAGGCAAGGAGGGCCAAACCCTCGGGGGTTCGTCAGCGAGATCATTCAGGAGATGCAGGAGTCAAGAGTCATGAGTGGCAGTCGCCGCTTACCCGCCGTAGCTCCCCATCCAAGCGAGGATGGTGGGCTGCGCGTCTGCATCGACATACCAGGACTCAACTGAGCCGCCTCTCAGGAGCTCCTCTGGCCCTCACGCATGGGACGCTGCGAAGGTCCACCCCACAACTATGTTCGCATGCCTTACGGCCTGCCGAATACGGCTGTTGTGCATCAGCGCCTCATGAGGAGCATCTTGGAGGCTCAAGCGGTCAGGCATTCCGCAGTCTTGGCAGAGATGGAGATGGTCCGCGAGGAGCCGCCAGCGCCTCAGGAGCCTCCCGAGGCCCCTGGGCCCGGGGGCTCGTGAAGATCGGCTTCCGCAGCGCACGCCGTCCACTACTTCAGCATCCCTTCATCTTCTACATTATCAGGTGACATCCTTCGAGTTTCATTTTCAGCTAGGAGCGCCCCCCAGGGCTGCATCATCCCCAGGCCGCGTGGGTCCGTCCCTGCGACATGTATCCCTTTGGTTCATGCCTTCAGTTTACTTTATTGGGGGTGCCCCTCGGGCTGCATTATCCCCAAGCCACCCGGGCCAGACCTAGTGGCATGTATTCCTCTCGTGTTTATTCAAGTCATGCATTTGACCCATCATGATCGTTAGTTGATGCCTGTCTACGGCATCCTTCTTCCTTCATGTCGGTCGCTTGCACGTTAAAGGGGGGGGGTACCTGAGCATCGCGACTCATGGGCTCTTACTGGATCTCCAGCCCTCACCCTCTGGCCTTGTCCACGGCATTGCGACCTGGCATACCAGCGACGGCTGAGCCCGCTTGAGGGCCGGGACCCGAGGACGTAGAGCGTCGACATCTAACCAAATCTGTAGGAACACATTACAAGAAAAGGCCCAGAGCCAGGCGCAACCCTCCTTGAGGTTAGGGCCTCATGAGTCCCGCGCTAGCTCACGGGTGCCCAGATACACCTCGTCAGGCCCTACCGTGCCAGCCACGTGTCAGGGCGGGGCTGTACACGCCCCGGGGGCTCCTCCCGGATGGGAGCCCCCTCCCACGCACCAGTGGAAGCACCATGCTCCGCGCTGGCTGATGACACTGCCGACCAGCGGCTATGCCCGTACACATACGGAAGCGCTATGCTCCGCGCTGGTGATAAAGAACTGAGGGTGGCCCCCGGCCGCATCAACCTCAGGGAGCCCAGAGCTCAATGTCCGGCCCCACCGTAAAGCCTCCTCTCGGGAGTGCCGCGCGAGGGGGCTGGGCACGGGGGCTACGCCTGGATCACGCCCAGGCGCACACCACCCAGCCAGGCCCCTCGGGCCTGGTTCATTGCACGCCTCTCCCCGAGCGGAGCCAAGGTATGAAGGCCGTTTGAACGTCAAGGGGGACTCCTGAGCATCGCGACTCAGGAGCCTAACTGGTCACGTAGCCCCTCACCCCTTAGTTCCGAAAGGCTAACGACAGTTGAGGTATGCGCGGGGCCGGGCTCTGCCGACATAGAACGGTAAACTCACCCATACATCTCACCTCCCTACTTGCTGTTCATGCGTCAAGGGGGACTCCTGAGCATCGTGACTCAGGAGCCTAACTTGTCACATAGCCCCTCACTCCTTGGTCCCGTCATGGTTTCCGGTCGGGGCTAACGGCGGCTGAGGTATGCGCGGGGCCGGGCTGTGCCGACGTAGAACACAAGCAAGTAGGAAGGAAAAGCGCAAATCTCAAGGAATTCAAAAGCAAATATTATAGTCCATAGAGTGCTTTGACAACGCCAAACACAAGTTTAAACGCCTCCACGAGGCATGATGCATGTTGCAGGAGCTAAAAGAAGGACGGGAGCCGCGAAGGGGTCACTTTCTGGCGGTGCCATCGCTAGTGACGGAGCTGCGCTGGGCGACTTCGCCTCGTGGAGCCTCAGGATCGGCAGCGCCTCGCTTTGGCTTGGTGTTGAAGGCCCGGAAGTTCGCCAGTAGAGCCTCCGCGCGACCCTTCACGGCCTCAGCAGCGACGGCGGCAAGCTCGCCACTCACAGGCTCCAGCAGGCTGTCGAGGTCAACGCTAGGGTCGCGGAGGTAGACATGGGTGAAGACGCGCGTCAGCGCTGCAGAAGAAAGGACACGCGCCTCAGCCTCAGCCGTGGGGCCAAGGCCAAGGGCGACATCTTCAAGGGAGCGGACCAGGAAGGGAAGCAGCTTGGCGGGGCCATCCTCGGCGCCGGCCAGTGGTCTTTCCAGGCCGCTGTCATAAAGCGACTTCAGCAAGGTGCGAGCCTTCACCTCCAGCTTCACGAAGGCCACGCGGTCCTCGGCTAGGACCCGCGCCTTGCCGTCCAGCTCAATCCTCTTTGCCTCCAACGCCTGCTCCAGCGCACCCAAGCAGCCATGTCGTTCCTCAAGTTTGGCATCCCGGTCCTTGGCGGCAGCCTCGCGAGCCTTCATGTCTTCCTCCTTCTCCTGGCGGACACGGGCCTCCTTGGCAAGCTGGTCGCGCAGGCCTTGCAGCTCACTCTCCAGCGCCTCGCAGCGACCTCGGACATCTGCTACCTCACCCAAGGCAGCGTCGCGAGCGGCCTTCGCCTCAAGGATGGCCTGCTTCTCCTCGTCGCAAGCCGTCGCGGCCTGAGCCACCGCCGCTCGGACGGAAGCATCAGAGCGGACCCAGCCAGAGGCCAGCTCCAGGCGCCCGGCCACCAAGCGAGGGTCGACGCCCAGAAAATCTTGCTGCAGCCGGTCCAGCTCAGTAGCAGCACGATCCAGGACAGTAGAAGGAGTCGGAGAGATGGCAGTAGGCGGAGTAGGGGGAGAAGATGGCAGCGTAATAACAGCACCATGAGTCGGGACCTTCTGCGCCCCAACGACAGCGTTAGTAGCATCAGGCAAGGACACCTCGGGAGTCGCTTGGGCCGTGGGGGCCGAGCTCGCCCCAGTGTAACACCCCAAAAATTTAACCAGGTTTTAGTTATTAAAATTTTGCCAAGAGTTTAAAATTTTTGCCTGCAAGAATATTTCTGTTGATTCCAGAACCTTTCTTTTAATATTAAGGAGTTTCTACCCAAAACATATTGAACTTCTATGCTCTCTCATTAAGAGCATTACTTAATTAGTAGATTTATTTATTAAATTATTTCACCCTGAGCTATATTCATTAAAATGACTTGTTTTAAATTTTGGAGCTCTTTTTGAACTACAACCAGTTGATAAATTTAACTAAAAATCCAACCAAAATTTGGAGATGTCATGTGATGTCTCTAAATCACTTTTGTGCAATAATATATTTATTTCATTGCATATTTTGAGTTCTACACCTGTTTTTTCAAATCTGGTCCAGTGGGCATTTTTGCACTATAGCCTAATTAAATATTTCCTCAGAACCTCCACCAAAATTATGGGATGTCAGTGGTAGCATGCCATCCAACTTTATGCAAAAACCTAGTGTTGTTCTTTGGAGAAATTGAGTGAATCAACCTCTTTTTCATTCTGGACCAGACTTGTGTTTTCTACTGCAACCCCATTCATTCTTGCTCTAGTGACCTTGTGCTTTCACCTGCTTGTAGTCAACCCTACAAAACCCCTAAGTCCAGGAGCATGCACTCTTTGGAACACTTTTGGTCCATGTAATGATGCCATTTACTCCCTGTCCAGAATTGTAGTTTTGCAAAACTTGCACTAGCAAGTTTCTCCTTTTGGCAAACTAACTTCACCACCCTCTCATACATCCATAGAGACACTGATCTGGAGAATTTGGCCACCCCAAGTACTGCCTGGATGCCCTTGGCATTTTGACAAACACCCTGAGTGCATAGCCAGATTTGGCATGAGTTCAAGTTTACATTGTGAACTTGAGCCCCTGACCTATCCACCATGTCCCTTGATTCCCTTGCTAACCCTAAACTAGCCCTGTTTCTTGCCAACCTCACCCGCGACCTCTAGGCTACCCTGGCATTTCATCGAGCATGTCCCGGGCATGCTCTGGGCGTGCGTTTGGCACGCACGTGCGCCCGAGCCGCCGCGTCCCGCCCCGCACTCACTCCGGTCCGTGACCGACCGCAGCCAGCACGCCGTGTCCCCTTCTGCACCCCACGAGCCCCGCAGCTCTCGCCACGTCTCCGGCAGGCCAGCAGCTAGCCACCACTGCCGCCCGACAGCTCCTGCGCTGGCCGGCGCCGCCTAAGCCAGCCCCGCTCGCCAGCTCGCCCCTGGAGCAGTAGCCGCTCGTCCGCTAGCTCATGCCGCCATCCCCAGCCTCGCCACGATGCGCTGCAGCTACAGAACATCGGTCGCCGACGAACTCATCCATTGCCGCCGCGAACCGACATGGGAGCGCTATAAAAGGAAGCCCCTCGAGCCCTCCGAGCACACAAGCAGCCTCACACCGTACTCCTGGTGCCCCCGTTGCCGTCAATTGGAGAGAAAGAGTCCGTCTTCCCCCACTCCGGCCAGTTCGGCCACCGCCGCCTCCCGGCTCTGTTCGGCGCAACCAGGCCCCCCCTCTCCACTCTCTCCACCAAGAACCCCCTCGCCCTCTCGTGAGTCCGCCCCCTACTCAATCTTGATCGGGAATCACCGCAGGCGAAATCTCACTTTTTCCGACGACCACCGTCCGCTGCGGAGCTCACCGCTGGCATCTCCGTCCACCCCAGAGAACAAAGCAACCACCAGAGTGACCGCCTCGACCCCCTGAGCCCGCGGGTGACCTCTATTTCTCGAACGGTGCCGCCGTCCGCCGGCGATCGTCGCCGGAGTCCCGCCCCCCCCTCTCAGACAGAGGAAGAGGAGGGAAGCGGTCTAGTCAAACCTGACCAGTGGGCCAGGCGGGCCCACTGTCAGTGACTCAGGCGCAGTCCACGCTGGATAAGTGGAAGCATATTTCCAGAATACGCTTTCGACGTGTACATATTTATTCGAAACGTTTATCTTTTTTGTTTTATTTTAAATAACAGATTTTGACCAAACTTTAACTGGCTATATCTTATTAAATACAACTCCAAATAAATTAACTCTTTTTCCTACCTCTCTCAAATATTGTCTAGTTTATTTTAAGATTTATTTGAAAAATTTTCAAAACAACTTTTTGTGCTGTTTTGATTTTGTGTGTTAATTCAAATATATTTTTAAAATAGGATTTTTGAAGAGAGGAGAAAGATTTCAAGATGTTTTGGAATGCACCCTGCCTTCCCATGACCTGAAGGCAAGCATTTTGAACCCTGGTGTAATTTTTGTGTGTGTTGCTTGACTTGGTGACAACACTAGCCCGACACGAGCATACGTCATTTTATGTGAGGATGTGATCCTATTCATGAGTGCATATTAATGATTTTTATGCTGATGGAGTTGACATGGTTGTGATGGAAATCACCGTCATACGCCTTTCATGCATACCGGAAGGGAAGCCGGGAAGGCCTCTGTCTTGGGTGGACACGGTCTTGTCCCTAGTCCTCCGTCGAGACGGTCGTGTCTGGTATGGCATGAGGGGGTATGTCGCGTGGTGTTTCTATCTGTTGGTTGAAGTATATGTATTGTTATGCTAATCATGCAGAGAATATTTGAACCTCCTGAGTCGACCGTAGATCGAGTCTTGTGCCGGTAACCCCCATACTTGCTTCGTGCTGCCACTTGTCTCTACCAAAGGTAGGGTACGGTTCAGTAAGTTGTCAACCCCTTTCCTAGCACACACCGTACAGAGAGGCCATGGTGGAAGATACTTGAGGCATCCGGTAGACATGCCACCTGGTCCGGGAGCATGGGAGTTTCGGTTGTAGCCGAAGGGGGTAGCTCCCCAGTTTGCACGCGGTATAAATTTTTGTGATCCCATGTTACGTCGAGGTTGTAGCCTCCCCACTTAGAGTTTTGCTTGATAGGTGTCGTGGGTGATTCCAGACACATGTGAGTTAAGCTGGTGTGTGCAAGTTAGGTGTGTTTCCAACTAAAAGATCGTAGACGGAATTAGTCCAGATGGACTAAAGGAATCCGTTACTCGTGGGTAAAGAGTACACCCTCTGCAGAGATTAAACCTATTCGAATAGCCGTGTCCATGGTTAAGGATTATAGTCTGGGATGGGTCAAGTGTCGGTCTTAGTGTCGTTCTTCAGAGGATAAACTGTTAAACTAGAACCGGAATCACGACTTGTGATTTGTCATGTTTATGATCATTATTTCTGTTGTGGACTAACCTGTTACATTATTGGTTTTTATCGAATATCCCTGGGATGGTTCTACCTCCTGGATATTGACTGTGGCATTTCTTTTATAAGCCCTTTATGTGGTGTCGCTGAGACGCCCGACTGTGGCATTTCTTTTATAAGCCCTTTATGTGGTGTCGCTGAGACGCCCGACTGTGGCATTTATTTTATAAGCCCTTTATGTGGTGTCGCTGAGACGCCCGACTGTGGCATTTCTTTTATAAGCCCTTTATGTGGTGTCGCTGAGGCGCCCGACTGTGGCATTTCTTTTATAAGCCCTTTATGTGGTGTCGCTGAGACGCCCGACTGTGGCATTTCTTTTATAAGCCCTTTATGTGGTGTCGCTAAGACGCCCGACTGTGGCATTTATTTTAAAGCCCTTTATGTGGTGTCGCTAAGACGCCCGATTGTGGCATGATTGTTATTTATTTAAATACGACTATGTTATTGCATATTCATAAATAACATGCTTGCATGCCTCAGAGTTTTCATTATCTTTTGTAACTGACATCATGAGCATAAAAATATTTTCAGCACATCATTGTTATATTATACCTGTGTTCATAATGTTTACGAGTACATTCAAAGTACTCACTGGCTTGTCCCTGGCTATTGTCTTGGCCAGATTTTCTTGCGCGGAGAGGAGCGACCGTGCCGACAGTCCCGGAACCTAAGCAACGGTGATAGCAGCCTCGCGAAGATAGGAGTTAACCTGGTCAGCTGTTCCTGTGGGAAATGGAGTCCCATAGACGCTGATGATCCACAAACCGCTTCCGCCATCAACCACTAGAAACCATATTGTTGCACTCATAGGACAGAACGGTCTTGTACTACATATTTGGTATTTTGCTTGGAATTTCTGTATCAAGTTGGTGCCTCATCAACTAACAGTTATCCTGGGGCTGGTGAGCACAAGGGCCATTTTCTGGAAATTAATACCCGGAGAATCGGTCCCCTCAAACTTGGTACCAGAGCCAGGCTGACCATTGGCTAATCCTATCTTAGCCAGGTCGAAAAACTTAGGCAAATCAACCCACCAGACCCTAACCAAAATCCCAGCCAAGCTTCCCGTGCAAGATAGCCACACGGTGACCCCGACACTTTTGGCAGTCAGTTCCCAACCTATCAGCCTAGCCTGTCGATCACGCGCCAGTGACCGATGGCTAAAATGTCTCATTCGCAAGCGTGTGAAGGAAGACTCTGTCCCCTTTTCTATAAAAAGGGCACGTTAGCCTCAACCCAGCACAGCACAGCCTCTTCCCCAACCTAGCCACAATGCCTGGTCCGATAGTGCACAATGAGAGGACAGCAACCAACCTTGGAGGTTTTGTGACTATACTCGCAAACCTCACCCGTCGTGCCTATGCGTTAGAAGAATCCCCAGAATATGTGGTGTACCAAGGAACCATGAGCGGTGAGAGCCGTCAATTCTGGGCCACTGTGCACATCTACGGTAGGGGTCTGTCGCCAGAACGCCCCTACAGGTTCACCGGAAGAACAACTTCCTTCGAGCCACAAGCCATCCAGCTAGCGGCTCGAGAGGCTATAGTTCAACTCCGGCAGTTGTCACCCAGAGTTAATTGTCGCTCGTTCTACTACTACCCCAGACGTGAAGGGTATGGTAGACCACCCCAAGTTGCCAACGGAGATCACGAGACAGATCCCGCATTGTTGCACCTAGTGCGCTATGTAAGTGCACTAGAGGCACTGTTCGACAAGATCACCATTGATCTGATCGCAGCTCGAGGAGAGCTGGTTCGCTGAGCCCCGGTAAGCAGGGAAACCGAGCCCGACGCCGACAACCCAGTCGTGCTATTCGGACACCCGATCGAGACCCTGAGGTCAGCTCCAGCCAGCGGCCAAGGTACTTTGATGACCCCAGAAGTGCTTCGTCACCTTTTGGGAGCACACTTCAACGGAATTGTGGCCAACAATCCCCGCGATGGTCATCATCGCCACCCCGACCCTGCAGTCCCTCCACCATCTCCGACTAATCCCGACAGTGAGACATGTGGAGAGACCTCGACATCCACAAGGCACGCCCATTTAAACATAAACGAGGTAGACTAAGCCGTACGAGTAGTACCAAGTCTCAGTGTATCCTCGCTTGTAATCGTGTAACCTTGTGAATTAACGCAGCCTGTTGTTGTGCCTCTGTTTTAAAAAGTAGCCTTGCGTATTTTGTCAGCATGCAGTCGCATATTTCCCGGGCACAGCTACCAAAACCAACCCCGATGACACTCACAGTAACACGTCTCTTTATGAGATATGTGTATCTCCGACACTGACCCCAATTCTTGGAGGTGATCTGGCATATTTATTACCTTTCACCACGGTAAATAAACCAGCCCAGATGCTATATAAGAAGGCCACCTTGTGACCTTACCCAGCACCCCTCACCTCGTGCACCACTCTCACAACCATTTCTTGCCATGCCGAGCCCTAGTATATATCTGAGAACCCCAGATGCAACCCCGGGTAGCTTTGTCAAAATATTGTGGGACTTTACCTGCAGTACCATGGGTTCTACCCAGCCACCCTAGTACGAGCTGTTCAAATCAAGAATCACCCCTTCCACCTCGTAATATTGGGCAACAGTACACATCCCTCCCGTAGACTCCAACCAAGATCCAACGGAAGTCTCCTTCGTGGGGAAATCTATGCCGACCCCACGCTTGGCCATAGAAGCTGCTGCGAACAAAGCAATTGCTTGTCTTTGATTCGCGGTACCCTATGCCCGCGAACGAGGATATTATTACTTTCCGAGCCATGCAGCACCCGGAGGAGTAACATCTTTTCCCGGTGGACGGATTGAGAGAGACCCAGTGCTGGCCAACCTTATCTAGTACATCATCACTCAAGAGCATTTGAACCAGCGAGTAATGGATTATCTCCAGAGTCTCGCTGATTTGAATCCTCAGATTGCCATCGGCAGGCCACTGAGGCCCGACCCGGAGAGACACATACATCGACTGGTCAATCCACTTCCTCCAATAGAAGAGGAGTGTATCCCATTACCAGAGACATTTTCTCGGGACCCCGTCCAGTTACCTTTCTCATTTTAGACGTCACTGCTGTGTTTGTTATTGCAACATTTATTATTATGTTGTAACTTATGCATGGTACCTCAAATTTGTGCGACGAGTTGAGTATTTAGTTTCTACTTATATGAGTAGTTTTCTTTGTGATTAACCATTGTACCCACGAAAATCCTAGAATGAGATTTCTTTTCCCTGAGTTGCTGCATCATTTATCCTCTCACTGCATGGATTATTTTTATTCACGTAGCACCACGGCAGCAGACCCACAACCACTCGGACTCCTACACTGTCTTGCAAAGACACGCAACCATGTTGCGTCTCACCAACCATCTCCCTAAACGCACCACAGCCTCCAAAGGAGAGATTAGTGGATAATCATCCATATACTAGTCACCTCCGACACACCAACAATAGTTAACACCCGGCATTACGCCTAGTCCTCGTGATCACCACCACCGCGGAGAGCCAGCACCCGAGCGGCAGCATCACGGCGATCATCAAGGATTATCGCGCACAGAAGCACAAAGAGCCCCAGCACTGCCGCCAGCTCTCCACACACCAGGATCACATACCAGTCCGGCACCGCCTCCGCCGTTGGAGCCTCGTCTCGAGATCCAGTAAGTAGTAATGGAGAAGAAGGAGGAGGAGAAACAAGGCTAGGCGCGAAGATGAAGAAGGAGCACCGCGGTCGTTTTATAGCTCGAGATCGGTGTACGGTGGGCGAAGTCCACCAGCGCCGCTCATCGCCCGATCGCCAGTGTTCGGAGGCGAATCCACGAGCAGTGCTGACAGCGCACTGGCCCGCGAGGTGAGTGCACACTGCACCGACAGCAAGCACGCCGCGCACTACCGCAGTACGGCCTAGATGCCCTACGCGCTAAACGTCGCCGGTGGAGAAAGCCCGGGAAAGCGCGCGGGACAGAGGAAGAAGAGAGAGCCAGTGGAAGAAGGAGAGACTGACAATGGGCCCTGGGCCCACCCGTCAGCTAGAGGGAGCACTGTGCTCTCGGGGACGACCATCGTATTTTAGAATTTAGAATTTATTCTAAATTCACTGCGTCCAACGTAGAAATCGCTCGCTTTCCTAAACATGGATTTCTCCACACAACGCCAGTATCCCACACTGTAGTTATTCACCACTTATTGCCCTCTCACTGTAGACGCATTGTTACCGCTTAAGTTAAGTGATCTTTTTGACCTGGTAAAAGTAATTTTTTTTCCAAAAGCAACCCTTAGCAAATCTCGAGGACGAGATTTTTCTTAAGGGGGGTAGTAATTGTAACACCCCAAAAATTTAACCAGGTTTTAATTATTAAAATTTTGCCAAGAGTTTAAAATTTTTGCCTGCAAGAATATTTCTGTTGATTTCAGAACCTTTCTTTTAATATTAAGGAGTTTCTACCCAAGTGGATCCTTCCAAAACATATTGAACTTCTATGCTCTCTCATTAAAGCATTACTTAATCAGTAGATTTATTTATTAAATTATTTCACCCTGAGCTATATTCATTAAAATGACTTGTTTTAAATTTTGGAGCTCTTTTTGAACTACAACCAATTGATAAATTTAACTAAAAATCCAACCAAAATTTGGAGATGTCATGTGATGTCTCTAAATCACTTTTGTGCAATAATATATTTATTTCATTGCATATTTTGAGTTCTACACCTGTTTTTCAAATCTGGTCCAGTGGGCATTTTTGCACTATAACCTAATTAAATATTTCCTCAGAACCTCCACCAAAATTATGGGATGTCAGTGGTAGCATGCCATCCAACTTTATGCAAAAACATAGTGTTGTTCTTTGGAGAAATTGAGTGAATCAACCTCTTTTTCATTCTGGACCAGACTTGTGTTTTCTACTGCAACCCCATTCATTCTTGCTATAGTGACCTTGTGCTTTCACCTGCTTGTAGTCAACCCTACAAAACCCCTAAGTCCAGGAGCATGCACTCTTTGGAACACTTTTGGTCCATGTAATGATGCCATTTACTCCCTGTCCAGAATTGTAGTTTTGCAAAACTTGCACTAGCAAGTTTCTCCTTTTGGCAAACTAACTTCACCACCCTATCATACATCCATAGAGACACTGATCTGGAGAATTTGGCCACCCCAAGTACTGCCTGGATGCCCTTGGCATTTTGACAAACACCCTGAGTGCATAGCCAGATTTGGCATGAGTTCAAGTTTACATTGTGAACTTGAGCCCCTGACCTATCCACCATGTCCCTTGATTCCCTTGCTAACCCTAAACTAGCCCTGTTTCTTGCCAGCCTCACCCGCGACCTCTAGGCTACCCTGGCATTTCATCGAGCACGTCCCGGGCGTGCTCTGGGCGCGCCCAGAGCGTGCGTTTGGCACGCACGTGCGCCCGAGCCGCCGCGTCCCGCCCCGCACTCACTCCGGTCCGTGACCGACCGCAGCCAGCACGCCGTGTCCCCTTCTGCACCCCACGAGCCCCGCAGCTCTCACCACATCTCCGACAGGCCAGCAGCTAGCCGCCACTGCCGCCCGACAGCTCCTGCGCTGGCTAGCGCCGCCCAAGCCACCCCCGCTCGCCAGCTCGCCCTTGGAGCAGTAGCCGCTCGTCCGCTAGCTCCTGCCGCCATCCCCAGCCTCGCCACGATGCCCTGCAGCTACAGAACATCGGTCGCCGACGAACTCATCCACTGCCGCCGCGAACCGACGTGGGAGCGCTATAAAAGGAAGCCGCTCGAGCCCTCCGAGCACACAAGCAGCCTCACACCGTACTCCTGGTGCCCCCTTTGCCGTCAATTGGAGAGAAAGAGTCCGTCTTCCCCCACTCCGGCCACTCCGGCCACCGCCGCCTCCCGGCTCCGTTCGGCGCAACCAGGGCCTCCCCCTCTCCACTCTCTCCACCAGGAACCCCCTCACCCTCTCGTGAGTCCGCCCCCCTACTCAATCTTGATCGGGACTCGCCGCGGGCGAAATCTCACTTTTTCCGACGACCACCGTCCGCCGCGGAGCTCGCCGCCGGCATCTCCGTCCACCCCAGAGAACAAAGCAACCATCGAAGTGACCGCCTCGACCCCCTGAGCCCACGGGGGATCTTTGTTTCTCGAATGGTGCCGCCGTTCACCGGCGAGCGTCGCTGGAGTCCTGCCCCCCCTCTCGGACAGAGGAAGAGGAGGGAAGTGGACTAGTCAAACCTGACCAGTGGGCCAGGCGGGCCCACTGTCAGTGACTCAGGCACAGTCCACGCTGGATAAGTGGAAGTGTATTTCCAGAATACGCTTTCGACGTGTACCTATTTATTCGAAACATTTTCTTTTCTGTTTTATTTTAAATAACAGATTTTGACCAAACTTTGACCGACTATATCTTATTAAATACAACTCCAAATAAATTAATTCTTTTTCCTACCTCTCTCAAATATTGCCTAGTTTATTTTAAGATTTATTTGAAAAAAATTCAAAACAACTTTTTGTGCTGTTTTGATTTTGTGTGTTAATTCAAATATATTTTCAAAAATAGAATTTTGAAGAGAGGAGAAAGATTTCAAGATGTTTTGGAATGCACCCTGCCTTCCCATGACCTGAAGGCAAGCATTCTGAACCATGGTGTACTTTTTGTGTGTGTTGCTTGACTCGGTGACAACACCACCCCGACACGAGCATACGTCATTTTATGTGAGGATGTGATCCTATTCATGACTGCATATTAATGATTTTTATGCTGATGGAGTTGACATGGTTGTGATGGAAATCACCGTCATACGCCTTTCATGCATACCGGAAGGGAAGCCGTGAAGGCCTCTGTCTTGGGTGGACACGGTCTTATCCCTAGTCCTCCGTCGAGACGGTCGTGTCCGGTATGGCATGAGGGGGTATGTCGCATGGTGTTTCTATCTGTTGGTTGAAGTATATGTATTGTTATGCTAATCTTGCAGAGAATATTACAACCTCCTGAGTCGACCGTAGATCGAGTCTTGTGCGAGTAACCCCCATACTTGCTTCGTACTACCACTCGTTTCTACAACAAGTAGGGTACGGTTCAGTAAGTTGTCAACCCCTTTACTAGCACACATCGTATAGAGAGGCCATGGTGGAAGATACTGGAGGCATCCGGTAGACATTTCACCTGGTCCGGGAGCATGGGTGTTTTGGTTGTAGCCAAAGGGGGTAGCTCCCCAGTTTGCGCGCGGTATAAATTTTTGTGATCCCATGTTACGTCGAGGTTGTAGCCTCCCCACTTAGAGTTTTGCTTGACAGGTGTCGTGGGTGATTCCAGACACATGTGAATTAAGCTGGTGTGTGCAAGTTAGGTGCGTTTCCAACTAAAAGATCGTAGACGGAATTAGTCCAGATGGACTAAAGGAATCCGTTACTCGTGGGTAAAGAGTACACCCACTGCAGAGATTAAACCTATTCGAATAGCCGTGTCCATGGTTAAGGATTACAGTCTGGGATGGGTCAAGTGTCGGTCTTAGTGTCGGTCTTCGGAGGATAAACTGTTAAACCAGAACCGGAATCACGACTTGTGATTTGTGATGTTTATGATCATTATTTTTGTTGTGGACTAACCCGTTACATTATTGTTTTTATCGAATATCCCTGGGATGGTTCTACCTCCTGGATATTGACTGTGGCATTTCTTTTATAAGCCCTTTATGTGGTGTCGCTGAGACGCCCGACTGTGGCATTTCTTTTATAAGCCCTTTACGTGGTGTCGCTGAGATGCCCGACTGTGGCATTTCTTTTATAAGCCCTTTATGTGGTGTCGCTGAGACGCCCGACTGTGGCATTTCTTTTATAAGCCCTTTATGTGGTGTCGCTGAGACGTCGGCTGTGGCATTTCTTTTATAAGCCCTTTATGTGGTGTCGCTGAGACGCCCGACTGTGGCATTTCTTTTATAAGCCCTTTATGTGGTGTTGCTAAGACGCCTGATTGTGGCATTTATTTTAAAGCCCTTTATGTGGTGTCGCTAAGACGCCTGATTGTGGCATGATTGTTATTTATTTAAATACTACTATGTTATTGCATATTCATAAATAACATGCTTGCATGCCTCAGAGTTTTCATTATCTTTTGTGACTGACGTCATGAGCATAAAAATATTTTCAGCACATCATTGTTATATTATACCTGTGTTCATAATGTTTGCGAGTACATTCAAAGTACTCACTGGCTTGTCCCTGGCTACTGTCTTGGCCAGATTTTCTTGCGCGGAGAGGACCGACCGTGCCGACAGTCCCAGAACCTAAGAAACGGTGATAGCAGCCTCGCGAAGATAGGAGTTAACCTGGTCAGCTGTTCCTGTGGGAAATGGAGTCCCTTAGACGCTGATAATCCACAAACCACTTCCGCCATCAACCACTAGAAACCATATTGTTGTACTCATAGGCCAGAATGGTCTTGTACTACATATTTTGTATTTTGCTTGGAATTTCTGTATCAAGTTTGTGCCTCATCAGCTAACAGTTATCCTGGGACTGGTGAGCACAAGGGCCATTTTCTGGAAATTAATACCCGGAGAATCGGTCCCCACACCCAGCTAGCCCCGCCAGGCCTCGCGAGGATGACCGGGCAGGAGAGGCCCGCGTCTTGCCGCCCCTTGCCCCGCAGATGGAGGTGCTGCCCCGGATAAAGCCTCACGAGCCCCCTTCAGCTTTTTCGCCGCAGGCACCGGCCTAGCCAGGGAATATGAACGTCAAGCCTCAACAACGAAGCAAGAAGCAAAGTGGGAATCAAGCACTTACTGGTCATCGTTCGCGGGCTCAAGCAACCTCCGGCCGAACTTGAAGCCCGAGAGTCGGCTGCTGGGATTAACCTCAAGAGGCTCGGGAGTAGGAGGCGCGTTTGCAGATCGCCTCGGAGCCGGAGTAGACCCGCGGGGAACCAGCCCCGTCCTGTCCTTCTTCAGGATCAGGGGCGAGCTCTCGCCACCTCGCTCGTCGCCATCCTCGTCATCATCCGGCATGAGGCGAAGAGTGCGGGACCTGGGGATTCTGGAAGCAAGAAGGATAGGAGCGAGAAAGGGGATCTGGGCAATTACTGGAGAAGGTAAAGAAGGTAGGCCTAGATGGGTATCGCTCTTTTATCAGTTCGTGCAGTTGCCGAGGCGTCGTGGGGGAGCCGGGATGCCCACGTCCAATCAACCGCCACGTGGCGCCCAAGGCCGCAGGCTATTGGGGCCCACGGCGCTTCGCACTTGCCCCTTCGCTTCTCTGCTAAGCCAAGTCCAGGCGCGCCTTGGGCCCGGGGGCTACTGTCGGTGTTCTGGGAATGGGGGTACCCAGACTGCCTGCCTGCAGCCTGTGGCGTGGCTCAAGGAGTGGCCCAGTACGGCCCATCTTCGTCAACACCTGTTTAAGACCCTCGCGAGGGGCCAAGCCTCGCGGGGCAGACGGCATGGGGCTTCCTCGGGCACGGCCTCGTCAGGCTGGCTCGCGAGGAGGCGGAGAGATCAAGGCGGGGTACCTCGTGAGGTGCTCATGACGCAAGCCATGACGACCAAGGCCAAGCGGGCGCCAGGCGGGCGCCGGCCTGCGCAGAGTCCTTGTTTCCTCTTTGGTGCAAAGGGTGCAAGCACAGGCAAGAGTATCAAGCAAAGGAAACCATTTCGGTGCAACAAGACCAAGACTAGCAGGACGGCAGAACGGAGGTCATCGTGGAGCCCAAGCCGGCGTCATCGTCAAGGTCTTTGGCAGGCGAGGACCAAATTTAGTCAGGATAAGTGCACCCGATGTTCCCCTTCAAAATGGCCAATTGTTGGCACCCTTCCTGCTCAATATTTGGGGAGAGGCCCATGGCCTCTACCTATAAATAGGACTATCCACCCACAGGGTTGAGAGATGGGATCCGAGACATCGGCATCCAAAGAGAGAGAAAGAGAGGTGACTGAACTCCCCTAGCAGTTCATCGCACCAGCCAAGAAAAGACCCTCGTGAGGCTGTTCTTCCCTTGTACTGTTCCTCATCAGCCCCAGAGGCAATCCACCACACCACACACTGGATTAGGGTATTACACCACAATGGTGGCCTGAACGAGTATAAATCTCATGTTTGTTGTGTTGTTCTTCGCGTAGTTTTAGATCCTTGCGTGGCGATGAGACATGGGTAGGCAGGGGGTGTGATCTCCGCGTGCACCCCAGGGTTCGAACCTTGAGGGTCTGCCGGAACCCGAAATCCGACAGCCTGCTCCCGCCTCCCGTGGCCGGCTGTGCTGCCGCGCTGGCCTCAGCGCCCCCTACTACTCCCACCGCTGACCAGGGCATCTCTCTACTCACCCACACCCCATGTTATTCTGCGGCGACGGCAGCCTCACACCGCAGCCGAACCGGTGAACCCTCGTACTCCTCTCCGCGTGGGCTTCCACTGCCGCATCTTCCCCAGCTCCGCGTTGTCCCCTTCCTAGGCCTCGCCATCGTCCACCGCCATGGTGCTCTCGGCACGGTGTGGTCAATGTGTTCAACGACTGACTTTCATCAGAAGAGTACTGTATGCGGAGAGGCTGACAGCTGGGTCCACGACAGCTGCAAGGAAGTGCCTCCTTATTACATGGAAAATAATTATTCCACCACCTGACAGCTGGGACCCACTGGACGGGCCACCAGGATTTCGTGAAAAAAGATGTTTCCCCTTGACTGCTGGGACCCACAGGTCGGGCCACCGTATTTTGCGAAAAAACCGTTCCCCCCGTTGTCAGCTCGGACCCACCGGAAGTGCCTCCTTATTACGCACAAAAAAATGAATACCCCCTGCTAGCTAGGACCAACCTTGGTGGGAGGCTGACTTGTGGGCCTACTAAGTTGACTGGGACGAAGGCCTTTGTCAACTTTAGTCAATATATGAACGATTCTGGCTCTAGTGACCGTACGATGTCCATCCAATGGCCGTAGTGCTTCTTCAACCTCTGGTCTTCTTGCTCCAGCCGCCCAAAGCAGCGCCGGTCATGCCGCCTGCTCCTGCCGCCCGTGGCCCACTGTGATGCCGCGGAGGCCTCACCGCCCCCTACTACTCCCACTGCTGGCTAGGCCATCCCTCTACGCACCCACACCCCATGTTATTCTGCGGCGACGGCAGCCTCACACCGCAGCCGAACGAGTGAACCCTCATACTCCTCTACGCGTGGGCATCCACTGCCGCGTCTTCCCCGGCTCCACGTCGCCCCCTTCCTAGGCCTCACCGTCATCCACTGCCCTGGTGCTCTCGGTGCGGCGTGGTAAACGTCGTCAAGGAATGGCTTCCATCGGACATGGACTGTACGTGGAGAGGCTGACAGCTGGGTCCACGGCCGCAGCAAGGAAGTGCCTCCTTATTACGTGCAAAATAATTATTCCTCCACCTGACAGCAGGTACCCACCGGACGGGCCACTGTATTTCGTGAAAAAAATGTTTCCCCCTGTCTGCTGGGACCCACCAGCTACATCTTCGCACACAAGGAAGTGCGTCCAAAAAACGATTTGCCCCCCTGACTGCTGGGACCCACCAGCTACATCTTCGCATGTAAGGAAGTGCGTCTGGGCAAAAAAACAAAACGATTCGCCCCCCTGACTGCTGGGACCCACCAGCTACATCTTCGCAGGCAAGGAAGTGCCTGACAGTCGGGACCCACCTGGTTGAAGCGTACGTAGCGTTGTCATTCTGGTCGCGAACATGTACATACATACTGGTCGTTGTAGAGGCGCGCAGGTGTCATAGTAGAGGCGCGCACGTAGCATGTACACGTACGTACATCGGCCAGGGTGCAAGAAAGAAAATACGGCCACGTATGTGTACATACGGGCGGGGTCTCGAACGCCTACTCGCGAATACGTATGGCGAGGGCTTGTGTACATGGCTGGGTCGGAACGGAGAAACATCGTCGCCGTCGTGTTCATGGGGAGCCAACCGGCTGGGTCGGAACGGAATGCGTGGTCGTGTTCATCGGGAGGGCTTGGACGGAACAGGCGATGGAAGCGAGGCCTGGCGTACCGCACAACGGAGGAAATGGACCTCCTACGTTCGGAACGGGGTCCTGTTGATCGGGAGGGGTGTGGTGTACCGCAAAACAGAGGAAACGGACCTCCTATGGTTGAAACGGGGGTCCTGTTGATCGGGAGGGGTGTGGCGTACCGCAAAACGGATGAAACGGACCTCCTACGGTTGAAACAGGGGTTCTGTTGATCGGGAGGGGTGTGGCGTACCGCAAAACGGACGAAACGGACTTGTGTTGGAGCGCTACGGTCAAAACAGGGGTCCTGTTCATCGGGAGGGGTGTGGCCTACCGCAAAACGGGACTCCACGGGATACTGTTCATCTCCACCGTCGACCTCCTCCAGCCGCCACGGGCTACCGTCGACCTCCTCCAGCCTCCACGGGCTCCTGTTCATCCAGCCTCCACCGCGCGGTACTCCACCGGCTACTGTTCAACCACCCCTCCACCGTCTACTGTCCATCCAGCCCTCCACCATTTACTGTTCATCCAGCCCTCCACACCACGGGGTCTTGTTCAACCACCCCTCCACCGTCTACTGTTCATCCAGCCCTCCACACCATGGGTTCCTGTTAATCCAGAGGCAACGCCACCGCTCACTGTTCATCCAACCCCCCCCCCCCCCCGCAACACTCACTGTTCATCCAATCGATCGGCTTCAGTTAGAACCAGTAGCGAAGGAATCGCTCCATCGGGTTCAGTTAACATCCATTGATCGATCGCTCGGGTTCAGTAACGCGTAGCCTGCAGTGCAATCGCTCGGGTTCAGTAAGAGCCCAATGCCTTGCTCGGGTTCAGTTAGAGCCAACGCCTCGCACACATGCACGTACGTATGAGAGAAACGTGCATCACTCGGCCCCTGAGCTCCCACCGTAACCGGCAACTCCCCGAAATTTTCCTCCCCCTCTCTTCTACCACGGTTTTTTCCGTCATGGACGGCCCAAAGAATGTCATGCAGCTG
The DNA here is from genome assembly GCF_018294505.1 of Triticum aestivum. Lineage (NCBI taxonomy): Eukaryota > Viridiplantae > Streptophyta > Magnoliopsida > Poales > Poaceae > Triticum > Triticum aestivum. The sequence continues at coordinate 351,507,757 of NC_057804.1, read as the reverse complement.
CGTCTCCGGCCCGCCCAGGACGAAAAGACCATTTTCTGTCATGATTTTTTGTCATAGAAGTAGGAGCCCACCACATCTATGATGTTACCGGGTTTTGTCACAATTATCGTCATAGAAGTGTCATATGTATGACAGAATTTTTTTTCGTTCGGCCCAAAATGTCATGGATGTGTCTTTTTTTGTAGTGCGAGAGCCTGCGTGCCTTGTTGGGTTTTTACCCTTGTATCCCTCTCCCCTCTCCCAACTTGTCCCTAGGCTATATAAACTCTTTCCCTAGCTCATTTGGAGGTTAGCAAAGATTAGACTAAACATTGTGAGCCTTTGCTCCTTGTATCCCCTCCTCTTAGGAGCTCAAGCCCCCACCTAGGGAAGAATCCATTGGATTATCAAGGCCTCCTCTTGGAGAAGATCATCAAGACCTCACCTAGTGGGAAGAATTTACCTAGTGCTACTCTTCTTGTATTGATCTTGTAATCTTGTGGAACTCATGTGTGCTACTCTAGTGGATGTGATACTTGGGTTTGTTTGAGAGATTTGTTCTTGGTGTTCTTGAGTGTTTTCCTCCTTTTCCTCCTCCAAGTGTGAAAAGATCCTTCCTAGGGTTTGACCCTACAACATCTTGGTATCATGAGCAAGGTTTATTCACATCTTGGAGTCCCATCCCCCCATTTGCTAGCTTGATTTTGTTGTTTTTCGTCCAAATTCGAAAATCCCCACAAAAATATTCCAAAAAAAATTCTTGCAATTTGTTGGATCTTGTGATATTTGGTTGTTTTGGTCCATGGATTTGATGTTTGGCAAGTGGATCTAGTCCCTCCCCAACAATACCCACCCTTCCCACCACGAAATTCGCGGAATTTTGCGTTTTCCCCAATTTTTTCGCCTATCCCGAAGAACACCGGGTGCTCGCACCTCGAACCTCCGGGCACCCGCACTGCGCCCATCCACCCCCAGGCACCCGCACCTCACACCCCCGGGTGCCCACACCCCCCAAATCAGCCCACTACCAACTCCATTTTGGCCATAACTTCCACCTCCCAAGCCCGTTTTTCGTGTTCTTTAGCTCGTTTAGAAGCTCTTGACATCCCCCATCCACTCATCCCACTACCACCACCATTAGCCCCCATCCCAAAAATCATCACAAAAACACCCACCTTCCGCATTTGACCGATTTTGTGTTGCCATTTGCGTTTCCTAAGGTGTTTCGGCTACTTAGGAGCGTGTGACATCTTCGTCACCATCATCGACTTGGAGACATCTTCATCGCTAACCGTAAGAAAGGACGGTAACCTCAACAACACTTACTCCTTACCTTGCTTTTGAATTGATAGCCCGAGCCACTATGCATCGCTTACCCATTGAGACTAGCAAGTTGAGGATTGCCGGGCCACGCTATTGTGCACCGTAGTGATCGTGTTATCATCTTAGTGCCATAAGACTCTCCCGTGCATATCATACATACTTGTCTCATATCATACTCGGCTCGAGCATCAAGCATAGAGAAAAAAAGAAAAAAGAAGAAAAGCTTTTAAGCAAAAGAGGAGAAACAAAGAGCTTGTAAGCAATAGAGTTGAGCCATTTGCATACCTAGATCATCTTGGTCATCGCATATATACCATAGTTGGGATTGAAGATGGCACGATTCTCTCATAGGTAGGTGCACAAGCGTATCTTGCTCATTTGACCAATCGAGCTAGTGTCTCTCGAGCATTCGCACAACAAGAGCATTTTCTGTGGTTGCACATTTTGAGCTCACCCCTTGGTTGTGCGGATCCCATCTATCTTCCGTGCGTGTGTACCTAGTGATACCTTTGGGTTTGATCTATTTGCTTTACTTGCATTTTTGTGAACCTTCTCAACCTTATCGATATCTTGACTAACATTTGCTTGAAATTTTTGCCACCATCCTAACCGAGCTACTCCTTAAGCCTCTTACTTGTAGGTGTGAGAAACAAACCCGGTTCCAATTCTCCTATTGTGGCATTACATTGAGTGACACTTGTTACATCCTCAATCCTCGGAGAAGGTAACTTTGGTATTGTTCTCTCACTTTCCTACTCACCCCACTTGGTTATGATCGATAGGCCACACTCGTCGGTGAAGCCACTTTTCGAGAAGCAAGGTGGTGATAACGGCTACGTCACCAAGAACCACTTCATCGCGCAACGAGCGCTACATCAAGAGAAGCTCCCCAAGCTCACGTCCGCGGCTTCCACGAGCTACTACGACCTCGACACCGACCACGAGCTTCCTTTCAATGGGACTCAAGACCCCGACGAGTATCTCGAGTGGGAGTGCAAGATGGACGACTACCTCAAGCTACATCAAGTCCATTCCGAAGACCAAGTGAAGCGTGCCTCAAGTACCTTCCACGATTACGCATCGACATGGTGGCTTCATACACCTTCGACGACCTTCGTCACGAGTTGGCTCAAGATGAAGAAAGCTATGTGGCAAGCGTTTTTGCCTTCCACCTACACGTAACATCTTCAACGCCAATTGGAGAACACCATCCACGGATCCAAGTCCCTCGACGAGTACTTCCTCGAGATGAAGACAGCATTGCGACGAGCCGGTGTGGACGACCCCATTTGGATGAAGTTCTACTTCATGACGGGATTGAACAATGACATCTCCAAGATTATCTTCCTCGAGAACTACAAGTCCCTCGACGACAACTACATTGGTGCTCTCAAGGCGGAACAAGAACTTATGAAGGCCAAGACTTCTCCACCCAAGCACACTTATCGAAGACCAACCTCAAGGACGGCGAGTGTGAAGATAGTACCACCACATTGTCCAAGGCCGACAAGCTCCAAGACTACGCTCCCAAGTTCGACTCAGCCGCCCCCCTCTTTGTGGCATTGATGACGCCGAGTCTACTTCGACTCTTTTTCAAGACGGTACGGCGACGAGTACAACTATGGAGACCCTCAAGGAGCAAGCTTTGAAGGCGAGCAACACGGTGGCGAGCAAGGATGATGCTTCCATCTTTGGAGGCAAGAGTGATGATGTGCCCTCTTCGGCCTTCATCCACGGCGACGACGGCGAGAGGGTTGAGCATGGGACTATCCCTTCAACCAAGGCGGTGATAGACATTGAGCATGGAGACATTTTCACCAGCATCTCTCCGACACTCACATATGAAGAGATGCCCCAAATCCCATGTGAGGAGAGCCACTACAACATGAGTGACATGAGTGACTCCACCATATGTGACTTTGAGTGCATGTCCTATGAGAGGATGAGTGTGACCACCACTAGCCACACACTTGAGAGCATGCCACACATCCTATGTGAGGTTGAGAGCCATTTGAGTGACTCCACTACCCATATGAGTGAGTGCATCCTTAAGGGAGTGAGTGAGCCACAACACTTAGTGAGTGAGGTAGTTGACGCGGCATGTCACACCACTATGATTTCTAACAACTTAACCTCTACTCCAAGTGTGTTTTCTTTGGTGCTAGGTCTCCTACATGATGACATGCCTATACTCGACGAGTCCATACCTCCAATGGAGATGACGATGGCCATGGTGGATGATGATCCACCCCCACATGGTTCCATCAATATGAAGATAACAACGAGTGGATCTTCGACACCTCACCTACAACACATGAGCGACGCTTCAAAGGTAACATAGGTGATGGTGCTTCTCTTGTCCCACTAGTGGACTTGCTTGACATTGATTGTTCACATGATGATGATCACCTTATGGATTCACCACATACTATGTCTTCTACATGCTTAGATATGCCACCTATTTATGATGAATATGATGATGAGCATGTTGATTTGCCTAGTTGTGATACCATGCTCCATAGGATATCTTGTGAAAATTCTAGAGGTCACGTCATGTTTGACAATCCATTTAACTTGTCATATGATATGGGTGAGATTTCCCATAATTGTTTGCCACATATGCATACCATTCATGACAATGCTCTAGATATCACTAGTGATGCTTTCCACAATTTGAGTCTCCATTGTGCTATACATAATAACAAACCTCTCATGATGGATGACATGTTTCTATATCACACATCTCATTTATTTGAGCGTTGGCTATTTTGTGCAAACCAACACACGCACGTGCGCATCATAAGGGATGATGTGTACATATACCACACACACACAATTTTCTCTTTGTCTTTGTTGTGTGTAGGTACTCTCGTATACTCGTCAACGTCTCAATCCCACGAGTTGACGAAACGAGCTCTTGGGAGCAATGATGATTTGGGATCCCGTGGATTATCCTTACCAATGTTCCCTTTGCGCAAGAACTATGCGCTTCTCTTTTACTTGGCTCTCACACGGCTATGGGCTATCTACCACTTGTCACCTTATGCCCATACTATCGTGTTCAATTTGCATGTTATGCCTCTTTACATGACTTTGCCATGCAATTGTGACCCTTGCTTGCATTTACCCATGATGCACCATTATGATATTCCTATGTGTATTTGCATGCTTGGTGGAGATCGTTGTTGCTTTTGCCATGTTTATCATGTGCCTCATGCTATTGTTGATTCTTGTGTTGGGAGAGTCATGATGTTACATTGCTATTTACATAGGACTTCTTGCCAACAACATGAGCCTACTTTCCTCATATCTTGTTTTCATGATTGTGATATGTCATGTGCATTATATATGCCCACTATTTGCACACATGACATGCTTGCCATGATTCCTCCTAGTATGTTGCATCTTCGCACTACTAGCTTGCTTGACTTGATTGCTATGATTGCTTGCTTGGCTGCATCACCCATGTTCCACTCTTACTCGCTTTCTTGGGTTGATGACATATATGTTCATGCCTCTCACATGATATATCTTGATCATTGTCTCTTGTGTCCATTAGTTGCCTCTTTCATATCCACTTGTATTGAGTGCAACAATACTATGCTTATTGATCTTGGAGACTTTGACACCTTACTTGTGATGCATGCTTGTTTGATTGAGCCTATTGCATTTGGTTGTTCTCGCATCATATGCCTCCATACTATGCAATACTACCTTGTCATTTATTATGATGAGCATTATGCATACACTTGTTGGGTATCTTACCACACGAATGATAGGTTTGGCCCTTCCGCTAACCTCATTTGTTTTTCCATGTGTTTTTCATGCTCTTTCATTTTGAAGGATTTACAAGGCGGTACCACCACGAGACATATTGGTTATGTGAAGGCATACAAGATGTGCGACTCCATCATCCTTGAGAATCTCCTAAAGGTGACCTCCTTCCCTTTGAGCCATCCTCAAATACGCACATTGGATGGGTCACTCTTCCATTGTTGTTTCTTTCTTGTTGTCTACATGATACATCTCACAAATGGAGGAGCGACATTGGAGATGGACCCTTTGGACCTTCAAGTTGAGGAGCCCTCTTACTTATTGGATGCACCTTCAAAACTCCACTCATGCGACGACATTGAGCTTTGGTACATCAACACTCCTTTGATTTTTTGTACCACAACCTCCATATTGGGTGATTATGCTTCCACATGTCATGCTCGATGGACATCCCATACTCACCGCAAGTTTGCACCCTATGCATGGATTGATACACATTATGATTGCCTTGTTGCATCTCGTATTCCCATGATATTTGAGCTTGTCCATTTCCTTAGCAAATTTGTTGTGATCTTTCTTGATGGAATATTCATACATCATGATCTTATTGCCTACCATCAATTACATGATAACTTTTTCATATTGAGCATCCATTGCCATATTCATGCTATTGATAAACCGTCTCACTATGACATCATTTTGCACCATGGTTGCATTGATCATATTCACAACACATTTTTGTGCACAATGAATGCTTTTGCTCCCATGAACTCTTTGCATCTCATTCTTTATCATCTTGATAAGCTTCATGCGCTTCGCCACGAACAATCTTGCCGCACAGACTTATTCTTTCTTAATGGACACTTTGTATGCGCTAACCATTGTATTTCCGAATGTCGTTTGTGTTTGCTCATTTTGCACGTATACTCCTCCGGCGACACCTTGGAGTACTTGGATTGCGCCATGACTTCCACTTCGTCCAACAACAAGTCCATCCACGACAATCGTTTCCGTGGTGATGAGGATCACGATCCGAGGTCGGACCTCTCCCAAGGGGGGGGGAGATGATGCGGAGCATCCCTCAACTACCTGCACCGACACTCCATCACCACCGCAAACACCAAGAGGGCCAATGACAAGAGCACGTGCACGCAACATCGAGAACAAGGTCACTTCTTTCCTCTCTGAGTTCCATTCTATTTCACACGGGAATTGGGTCCTACCTCAAACGGAAGTACTATGCATGATTAGGTGTCAAGGTGTTGATCATGAAGAGGCTAGCACGAAGACCCAAGCACCTACGATCAAGGAGAAGGAGGAGAGGAGCGAGAAGAGAGAAGAAGGAGAGGCTCTGGACCCTCTGGGTGCCCGGGCGCTTTGGCCCCGGAGGCCCGGCCCCTCCATGGCGCTGCTGCCAGCCGGCCCCGGGTGCCCGACCTCTCTTGGCCAGCTGCGGCCCAGGCCACCCCGGGTGACTGGCCTTGAGGCTCGGGTGCCCGCCTCCACCACCAGCGCCATAGGCCGCCGGCCCGGGTGCCCGGCTTCTGGACACTGGGTGCCCGGTCCCTCCCTGGATCGCGCCCAGCCCGCAGTCCGGGTGCCCGGCCACTTGGGCCCGGGTGCCCGGCCTTCTGCCTTGGCCGGCCCAGCTCTCCCCGGGTGCCTGGGCTCTCACCCCCGGGTGCCCGGTCTACCCCGCGCCAACCCCCTGACCGGTCTGGGTGCCCGGCCGGTTTGACCCCGGGTGCCCGGACGACTTCGAGAGCCTGCGTGCCTTGTTGGGTTTTTACCCTTGTATCCCTCTCCCCTCTCCTAACTCGTCCCTAGGCTATATAAACTCTTTTCGTAGCTCATTTGGAGGTTAGCAAAGATTAGACTAAACATTGCGAGCCTTTGCTCCTTGTATCCCCTCCTCTTAGGAGCTCAAGCCCCCACCTAGGGAAGAATCCATTGGATTATCAAGGCCTCCTCTTGGAGAAGATCATCAAGACCTCACCTAGTGGGAAGAATTTACCTAGTGCTACTCTCCTTGTATTGATCTTGTAATCTTGTGGAACTCATGTGTGCTACTCTAGTGGATGTGATACTTGGGTTTGTTTGAGAGATTTGTTCTTGGTGTTCTTGAGTGTTTTCCTCCTTTTCCCCCTCCAAGTGTGAAAAGATCCTTCCTAGGGTTTGATCCTACAACACCTTGACACTTCACCAACCGATGGGGCTCCCAAGTTCCTCGTGCCCCACATGGAGCATGGCGCCGTCGACACCTCGCCCCTCGCCGAGCATCCGGTGCACTTCATTAGCACCGTGCTACGAGATGTGCGTGATACCCTATGCAGCAGAAGCTCCTGCTCCTACTCCTCATCACCTCAAGGAAGCTGCGTCATTATTTCCAGGGCCACCCCATCAAGGTCGTCTTTGCATAACCCCTTGAGAAAGTGTTATGCAGCCCCAAAACCGTTGGGAGGGTTGCAGAGTGGAACATCGAGTTGCAGGCCTTCCAGCTGGAGTTAAACACAACCAGGGTCATCAAGGGTGCGGCCCTCACTGATTTCATGGCGGAGTGGACGGATGCTCCTAACAGGAGGATGGACGAGGGCCTGTCTCTCACTCTTGGTGATGAGGTGCCCGATGGTTGGGTTATGCACTTCGGCGGTGCCTTTGCACGACGGGGAGCGGGGGTTGGAGTCGTGGTCATCTCACCGACCCAGGACAAGCTCTACTATGCCATGCAACTTTGCTTCCAGCATGGCGAGAAGGTCTACAACAACATCACAGAATACGAGTGCTTGATCACTGGCCTCAGGGCCACGGCCGCCCTGGGGGCCAAGCGCCTCACCATCAAGGGTGACTCCCAGCTCCTAGTCAACTTTTCCAACAAGGAGTACAAACCGCACATGGAGGCATACCTGGAAGAGGTACGCAAATTTGAAAAGCGCTTCCTAGGCATGGAATAGTAGCACGTCCCGCACGGCACGAACAAGAAGACAACATCACCAAGAGGGCGTCTCTCCACAAGCCTCAGAAGCCCGGCGTCTTCGAGGAGAGACTCTTGAAGCTGTCGGCGGCGCCCCCGACCGCATGTGCGACGCTGCTCCAGGAAGAGCCACCATCAGTCTCGTCCTCTAGCGCCCCAGCCTGTGGTCCAATGTTGGGAGCCTGCCTGCTCCTGGTGTTGGAACCTCAGGCACGCTACCAGACCGAGGAGTTCAAGGCATATTTACGTCGCGGTGCCTTGCTAGAGAAGGAGGAGGACGCAAATCGCGTAACTCGCCAGACCACTGCTTATTGCTTGCAGGACGGCGAGCTGTACCGAAGACACCCCAACAACGTCTTGATGTAGTGCATATCCGAGGAGCAGGGGCGCGAGCTGTTGGCTGATAGTGGAGATTGTGGACACCACTTCTCATCACGCACCCTCGTGGGCAAGGTGTTGCGTAGCGGGTTCTACTGGTCTACGACATTCCATGATGCCACCGAGCTGGTGCGATCCTGCGAGGCCTGCGAGTTCCCCACCAAGCAGATTCATCAGCCTACGCAAGGTCTCCAGACCATCCCGCTCTCATGGACCTTTGCGGTGTGGGGGCTGGATATCCCAGGCCCATTTCCTTTGGCGGCCGACGGTTACCGCTACCTCTACGTCGCCATCGACAAGTTCATGAAGTGGGCGGAGGTGGAGCCCATGTGCACCATCCCCGCCGGCTCGTCCGTCAAGTTCATCAAGGGTCTCGTGAGCCGGTTCGGTGTCCCCAACCAAATCATTACCGACAATGGATCCCAATTCACAAGAAACCTCTTCAGAACATATTGGGCTAACCTTGGAACGCAGATATGCTATGCTTCCGTAGCGCACCATGGAGCAACGGCCAAGCCGAGCGCACCAACGTGGAGGTCCTGAGGGGCCTCATGGCAAGGAGCTTCAAGAAGAAGCTTGAGGCATACGTCAGGGGTTGGCTCGGTGAGCTTCAATCTGTGTTGTCATCCATCCGCACCACTGCTACTAAGCCCACCAGGGAGACCCCATTCTTCCTCGTCTACGGTGCTGAGGCAGTCCTTCCGCACGAGGTCAGGCATTTCTCCCGCACGTCTTAGCATTCGACGAGGTGCATCAGGATGCCTCATGGGGAACATATCTCGTGCTCAGGGAGGAGGCCCGTCGCCAGGCCTCGCTCGATGTCGCGAGGTACCAGCAGGCGCTGCGGCGCTACCATTGCTATAATATTCGCCCCGGACTCTCGAAATTGGAGTCCTTGTCCAGAGGTGGGTCCTCCAGAGAGGGACTCCACAATTTCTTGCCCATATGGGAGGGCCAGTTTAGGGCCACCCGTGTCTCCAGGCCCGGTGCCGCACACCTGGAGGTGCAGGACGGGGTCCCCATCCAGAATGCTTGGACATCTAACATCTCCGCAAGTTATACCTGTGACACTCTCACGTAGTAATGAATGGGGTTGTACACGCCCCGGAGTCTCTCGGTGCGCCTCCCCACGGCCCCGCGGGAGCTCCCGCCCATGCCCAAGTGGAAGCCCCATGCTTCACGCTGGCGGACGACACGATCAAAAATCGACTATGCCCATGCCTAGCGGAGGCCCCATGCTCCGCGCTGGTGGGACGACTAGCTTAGGCGCCGGACGCGGCTTTTTCTTTCGCTTGCTCTTGTAACAAATTTGCCACTTTTTGGAATGAAGTTTGAAGATCTCGCATCTTTATTCGAAAAGGGGTGGGACTTTCTTTTTTCTCCTCGCAGTGTTTTTTTGTCCTCGAATCTCGTTTTTAGAGGAAGTGGTGGGTCCTGCGACCGGGGGCTGGGCACGGTGTTACGCTCGGGCTAGCCCCAGCGATGTTGGAGTCCCAGGCCACAATGGTCGTGGGTCTGCCCGCATGCACACCTCACAAAGGCTTTGGCGTCCGAGTCCTCGCGCGATGCTCTCGAGCGAACCAATAGGCACGTATTCCTTTCGGCCCCTGGCCACGGGAGGGTTTATCTCCTGGCCTTGCCGGCCATCGCGACCTGACATACTAGCGACGATCGACCCTTGCTCGGGGGCCCTGGACACAAGATGCGCACCAGGGAAGGGTGGCTGGAGAAAAAGCAGCTAGAGTCTGGCTCATTATTGAGGAATCCCACGTCAAGTGCTTTTTACACCTCCGCGAGGTCCGACGCCTGGTGGAGGAATCTTCAAAGGCTCTGTAATCTCGCGGGTCGCCCAGGGACCTTGTGGGCTGTGAGGCCCTCAAGACCCCAGAGCGATCCAGTCCATAAGAAGGGAGCCTCCCTAGGACCCTGAGGGTGTACTTAGGATCAAGGCTCCACAGGAGCGCGCCCCCACGACGCGGGAGCCCGCCAAGGGTAACAAGTGCACCAAGCTAAGTTATCCTAATTGCATCAAGCAGGAACCTTTCAATTAGTAACAATGTAAATGCTAGAGTATGAGCGGGAAACACTGATATCAAGGCGCAAGTGTCGCAGTTCATTACACGCCCCGTGGGGCTCTTCATGACTCTCGATGAAGGTAACAAAAAAACAAAAGGAGCAGCCTCCCGAGGGCCGCTGTTCCTGAAGCCTGGCTCCAGCGCCGCCCATGCTCAGTCGAAGCCCTCCTATTTCTTAAAGGGAGTATGGCAGTGCGACGGCCCAGCCTCCTCCTTGGTCCGGGTGCGGCGACATGGCGGCTCGTCGTAGTCGTCGTCGCTCGGGCCTTCCCCGGGGGAAGCGTCGCTGCTGCCAGAGGTGTTGCGACCATCTCCAAGGGCAAGTTCACCGTGGAGGACGCCGCAACCGTGATGGTTGTCGTCGTTGGAGAGGTGGTCGCTGTTGCTGCCGTCGCCCTCTGGGTAGTACCCCAAGCGCCCTCTGGGTGCCCTTGACGAAGAGTGTCACCGGCACGTCATACTTGAAGTAGAGGGCACACCTCCCCTGCAGGCCCCGGTCGCGGGTGAATTTCTTCCACTCGCGGTTCAGGAACACATTGCCTGCAGGGGTAACCTCGACCTCCACCTCCGACCGACAACTCCTCCGTGAAGAAGCACATGACCTGGATCCAGGTGCCTGCCGGCCTCTCCACCCACACCACCAACTCTCGGGCCATGCCGGCCGAGTGGGATCACAGGCGCGGTGGTCCGGCGGCCACCATGAGCCTTCCACCTCGACCGTAGCTACCATGGCTTCCGCAGCCGCTTCCGCGGGAGGGACCCTTGCCATGACAGCCGGAGGCAATGCGGACCCCCGTGGGGGTGCGCTCGTGCCCCTAGGGAACTGTCGCCGGCGTTGTTGTGGACTTGCGGGACGGTCGCGCCCCCTCTTGGGCGGCGGCAAGCCTGGTCTCTCCTCGGGGCTTTGCCCTTCTTGACGGCAAAAAACCACCTCACTGGCACCATGGATGTCGAGGCGGTAGCTTGGAGTAGGGAGGCAAGAAGATGAAGACAGGTTGGGGGCTATGCCCCCTTGCCCTCTTATAGGCAAATAGAGGCTAACCAGCACCCTCCGCATTCCGAGCAATGATGGCTCCGCAGCTTCCGTTAGGCCATTCTCAAATCGGGGCGATTGTCGAGGTGACATGGGGAAGTGGAGGCGTCCGCATCTCATCATGCACCACACATCGAGCCTCCCCCGCAGGCGATTGAGGCCTGTGGCACGTCGCCCTTCGCTCCTTGCATTCGCCTCCAAGCCAGGCCGGGCGCGCCGTGGGCCCGGGGGCTACTGTCGGTGTTCTGGGATTGGCGGTGCCCAGACTTGCCTGCCTGCGACCCAACGCGCGGGCTCATCGATGGCCCGGTACGGCCCGAGCTACAAGACCACCAGTACAACATCCTCGTGAGGGCCTCAGCCTCACGAGGGGAGCAACGCCAAGACCTCTAGAGGAGAAGCTCCCCGAGCCTGCCTCCTGATGAGCGAAGAACTGTACGCAAGCCACCCGCCTTGTGAGGTCGCGATGACGTGAGCCATGATGACTAAGGCCAGGCGGGCGCCAATGGGTGCAGAGGGGACAATTTCCTCTTTGTTTCTAAGGGAGCAAGGGCAGGCGCAAATTCCTGAGGAAGGCCCCAAAGCTTTCCGTTCTGGTGCAACAAGACCAAGACCACGAGCTCGGCAGGACGGATGTCATCGCGGAACCCACCAATGTGTCATGGCCAGAAGCAATGGAGGCGAAGACCACCTTTCGTCAGGATAAGATGTACTCCTTGTCCCCTTTCAATAGCTATTGTGGAATCCCTTCCCGCCTAAGCTATGATGGAAGAGGAGCAAGGCCACTATAAGTATGGGCTAGCCACCACCGTAGAAAGGATCCGACCTAGGCCGATCCATCCTCACCACCAGAGCCCTCGCGAGGCTGCTCATCCACTGTACTAGTTCTTCCTCCACCTCCTTGTGAGGCCAATCCACGAAAAGTAGGAGTAGGGTTTTACACCGCAAGGTGGCCCGAACCTGGGTAAATCTCTCTGTTCATTCCTTCCTCACAATCCAGCGTAGTTGGTGAGATCAAGCCATGGATATGGGGAGCTAGCATCATCGTGAAGTGATATCCATCGTTCACGCCCAAGAGTTCGAATATCCTTGGATCCGCGGAGCCTTGAATTCAACAGTGACAACTCTTACGGTTGCTCTTCAAGACCATGGGAGCAAGAATACAGATGAAAACTAGATCAAGCGCAAGTTTCTCAAGGCCATCATGCCATTCAACAAGGCCATCATGCCATTCAACAAGGCCATGTCTCGTCAAAGGCCGGATTTCCATACCTTATCTTCAAGAGAAGTGTTGGATGAGTTTATTGCCATGAACATCATGAACAAGACCGTCGGCAATGCTCTTGAAAATGTCCGGTCAAAGAAAATCTCTCCCACCCTTGCCTTGAAGGCCAAGGCTATTCCGAAAGAAGAAGAGGAGGAGGAAGAAGAGGGTTGTCCCGAAGACACCAAATATTATTACCACAAGCACATGGCTCTCACGTCAAGGCAATTTTGGTGCAACAATAGAAACTCAAGGCCCAACTTCTCCAAAAACAATTCAAGTGGGTCAAAGAACAAGCAACAAGTGAGGACGTGCTACAATTGCGGCAATGTGAGTCACTTCATGGTGGATTGTCCTTATGAGAAGAGGGAACACAATGGTGGCAAATTCATTCGCAAAGACAAAGCCAAGTCCTTCCCAAACAAGAACAACTTCACCAAGAAGATACCTCCAAAGGGTTTGGTGGCACATGAAGAATACCCCTCTGATGATGATGAAAATGATACAAGTGGTGAAGGAATGGCAACAACAACCGTGGCCATTGCCACCTCTCCCCCCTCCAAGGTGTCTCTCTTTGGTGAACCCAACGAGAACCTCATTGTCAAGTGCCTAATGGCCAAAGGTATTAATAAGGTAAACCCCAACTTCAAAACCACCATCACTTCTACTCCTTCATTGTTAGATTGTGTAGATGATAGTGAGGTGGAGAAAGTTGATGAGAACAAGTTTAACAAATTCTTGAGTAAGCTCAAGGGTGAATCCAAGAAGCACTTTGTTGCTCTCTTGGAACAACTTGGTGAGGCCAATTATATCATTGAGTCTCATGAGGATACGATCTCCAAGTTGGAGGGGCATTGTCGTGACTATGCCCATGAGATTGCGGATCTTTCCATTGCTCTAGAGGAAGAGCGAGGTCTTCGTTTGACTCTTGAGGAGTCACATAACGTTGATGATGCTAAACTGTAAAAAGATCTTGATCATGCTATTGTTCTTACTCGTGTGCTTAAATCCGAGAAAGTTGCACTTGGGGTTGGGCATGATCAACTCAAGGTAGAGTTTGACACACTTGAAAAGGTTCACAAGGTCTTGAAGGGTGTTCATGCCTCTCTCAAGGAGTCTCATGATCAACTCCAAGTGAAGCTAACCAAGGAGATTTCTACGTGTCCTCCTTTCATTCTAATTGATAATGCCCATGCTACTAACCCTTATTGTGAGCATGTGCATCTTGTGGTGGAAAATGCCAAGTTGAAAGAGCAACTTGAGAAGGGCCTTGTGACATGCATACAAGGCGAGAAGAACCTAAATGACCTTTTGAGTAACCAAAAGGAAGTTTTGGGAAAGGAAGGACATGGGTTTGTACGCAAGTCAAAGAAGAAAAAGAAGAACAAGACCAAGCAACCTCTCCTGCTCAAGGAAGCCTTTGTCAAGGCGGGTGAGGGTATTCATGAGAAGAAGAGGAACAAGGAAGTGGGTAGTAATGCCAAGAATGGCAAAACCATCCCTACCAACAAAGCCGACGGCTTTATCCCCTCTTATGTTTTGTGTCATGCTAGTGATGGGCATGTTTATGCTAAATTTTTTGGTTCTTCGTATGAGTACATTGAATGGTCTATTTGGGTTCATAAGACCCTTTTTGCTAACGTCAAAGGACCTATTCAAAAATGGTACCTAAATCCAAGGATTGATCTCTTGTAGGAGTTTGCTTCCGGTGGGGTGTCATGGTTTCTCGATAGTGGAGCGACAAATCATATGATTGGGATCAAGGACTTGGTGGTGGATGTGCATCCAATTCCATATATGCCCACCCATATCCAATTCGGTGATGCTTCAACATCTAAGGCATTGGGACTTGGCAATGTGTTCATCTCTCAAGATTTATCTATTGAGAAGGTCATGCTTGTTGAGTCCCTTGCATACAATTTGCTTTCCGTTTGTCAACTTTCACTTATGGGATTTGCAACATTCTTTGATCTTGATACCGTGGCCCTTTTCTAGAGCAAGACTCTTAAAGTAGCATTTGTTGGGCATGTCGAGAACAGTCTCTATGTGGTGAACGTTTTGGAGCGACCCACTAAGACCGAGACTTGCCTAATGGCTAAAGTTGATGTGGGATGGCTTTCGCATCGCCGACTAGCCCATGTCAATATGAGATCTTTGCAAAGTCTCCTCAATGGGGACCACGTTCATGGACAAACAAATGTGATCTTTGCCAAAGACCGTGTTTGCAGTGCTTGTATCGAAGGAAAGCTCCATGAAACGGCTCACCGGCCCAAGATTGTCATCTACTCGAAGAGGCCCTTGGAGCTCCTCCACATGGATCTCTTTGGTCCTCCATCCTTCCATAGTCTTGGGGGAAGAAAGTATTGCTTGGTGATTGTGGATGATTACTCAAGATATACTTTGATGTACTTCTTCAAGAGGAAGAGTGAGACCCGACAAACCATCATCGACTTTGCTAAGGAAGCTCAATGTCAACATGAGGCAAAGATATTGATGATTAGAAGTGACAACGTATTGGTGCAATGATACGTCTCCAATGTATCTATAATTTTTGATTGTTCCATGCTATTATATTATCTGTTTTGGATGTTTTATATGCATTTATATGCTATTTTATATGATTTTTGGGACTAACCTATTAACCTAGAGCCCAGTGACAATTTCTGTTTTTTCCTTATTTTTGAGTTTTACAGAAAAGGAATACCAAACGGAGTCCAATTGACCTAAAAATTTACGGAGATTGTTTTTGGACCAGAAGAAGTCCACGGAGCATCGGAGATGGACCAGAAGAGTCCCGAGGCCACTACAAGGGTGGAGGGCGCGCCCCCTACCTCGTGGCTGCCTCGGGGACCCCCCCTGACTTGTTCCCGACACCAACACCTCTTATATATCCCCAAACTTCCAGAACAAAACCAAGATCGGGAGCTCCACCCCCGCAAGCCTCTGTAGCCACGAAAAACCAATCGGGACCCTATTCCGGCACCCTGCTGGAGGGGGAACCATCACCGGTGGCCATCTTCATCATCCCGGCACTCTCCATTACATGGAGGGAGTATTTCACCCTCGGGGCTGAGGGTATGTACCAGTAGCTATGTGTTTGATCTCTCTCTCTCTCTCTCTCTCTCTCTCTCTCTCTCTCTATCTCTCTCTCGTGTTCTTGATTTAGCACGATATTTGATGTACCGCGAGCCTTGCTATTATAGTTCGCTCATGTGAGGTTTCTCCCCCTCTACCTTCTTATAATGGATTGAGTTTTCCCTTTGAAGTTATCTTACCGGATTGAGTCTTTAAGGATTTGAGAACACTTGATGTATGTCTTGCATGTGCTTATCTATGGTGACAATGGGATATTCACGTGATCCACTTGATGTATGTTTTGGTGATCAAGTTGCGAGTTTAGTGACCTTGTGAACTTATGCATTGGGGTTGGCCCACGTTTTCTTCTTGACTCTCCGGTAGAAACTTTGGGGCACTCTTTGAAGTTCTTTGTTTTGGTTTGGATAGATTAATCTGAGATTGTGTGATGCATATTGTATAATCAAACTCGCGGATACTTGTGGTGGCATTGGAGTATCTAGGTGACATTAGGGTTTTGGTTGATGTGTGTCTTAAGGTGTTATTTTATTACAAACTCTACGGATGTTTGTGACACTTATAGGAGTAGCCAGATAGATCGATCAAAAATAATAACTTTGAGGTGGTTTCATACCCTACAATAATCTCTTCATTTCTTCTCCGCTATTGGTGACTTTGGAGTGACTCTTTGTTGCATATTGAGGGATTGTTATATGATCCAATTATGTTATCATTGTTGAGAGAACTTGTACTAGTGAAAGTATGAACCCTAGGCCTTGTTTAGAAGCATTGCAATACCGTTTTCGCTCACTTTTGTTACTTGCTACCTTGCTGTTTTTATAATTTCAGATTACAAAAACCTATATCTACAATCCATATTACGCTTGTATCACCATCTCTTCACTGAAGTAGTGCACCTATACAATTTACCATTGTATTGGGTGTGTTGGGGACACAAGAGACTCTTTGTTATTTGGTTGCAGGGTTGTTTGAGAGAGACCATCTTCATCCTACACCTCCCACGGATTGATAAACCTTAGGTCATCCACTTGAGGGAAATTTGCTACTGTCCTACAGAACTCTGCACTTGCAGGCCCAACAACGTCTACAAGGATAAAGTTGCATAGTAGACATCATGCAACAAACCCTGGGTCCGTTGCCCAGACTATGCACATGCCCAAGGACAAGATTACAACACCAAGATCAGACTAAGCAAGAGGGATTGATTCTTTGAAGGATCCAAGGGCAGATCAAGTAAACCAGGATGAGCCAGAGAAGCAAGATGTCACTAAGGAAAGAACCTCCCTTGCCGGGTAGGTGAGCTTGGCAAGGTTGGGTTTGCCCCAGAAGCAAGCTTCAAGGTCATCCTGACAGGCTTGCCGGGGCTTGCGGAGGCAAGTCACTCCACCGCTCCACCTCACAAACGACGCACGTCATAGATCAGTGCGGTGTCAAGCTCCAAGGTGACTAAGTGGCTGCTTTTTGCCACATGGTAGCCACTTCCTAAAGCAAACACCTCAATATGACACCCGTCCTGAAACGTGTCAAGCAAGCAGGTGCGAAGCTGGCAAAACAGCCCATCAAGGGTTGCCGGGCACGCTGTGATGTGATACTCGACGACGCATTTAATGCGCTCTGTCAGTCTGCAGTGTTAGGTATAATAGCACTGTTTTCTATCTAATTAATACATAAAGACTGATTTGCCACTATGGTGACCCCTTAATCTAGAGAAGGAGGCCCATGTCAATTGGAGAAAGGGTTAGCGGATTGGAACCTTCATACATTGATACGTGCGTAGCCACTTTCGACCCGAGGCAACCGTGACGGGCAAGTGTGCTATGCTCACCACCACTTTTTCCGCCAACAATCCACCAAAGCAGGAGTAGGACTTTACGCCTCACGGCGGCCCGAACCTAGGTAAAACTGCCCGTGTGATCTCTGCCGTGTTGTGTTACGCTTCTTCACTCTTTGTACAATGTGCCCATCCCCCTGCAGAACCAAAAGGGGCTCGTAGCCCCATAGGTGGCCGTGGTTTCTCACAACATCTTTGGCGCGCCAGGTAGGGAGTTCACTTGCGCAAACCCGAGAGCGTTAGTAGCGCGTCATCTTCATCGCCATTTTCATCATCGACGTTGTCATTGACTATGGCGCCCAAGAAGAAGCCCGGTGCTGCAAATCACCCGTCTACCTCGAAGGATCTGCCACCTGAGACCGTCGACGTCACGGGGAACGCGGGGATGCGTGAGGATGTGGATGCTGCGGGGGATGTGGTCGGCGCAGGCGGTGTTATCACCACCACCCCAGTGGCCGAAGAAGATGCGGGAGGCACCAAGGAAGGACAACATCAGTAACATCTCAGCGGCCATGCTCCACGAGGTATGGATAGAGGGATTATTCTGCCTGCACCCTCTCTCACCGCCGAAGGGCACAGCCGCAGTGGTGGTGCACGTTTTGGGGAGAATCACAACCCTCCAGCCACCCCCACTGCGGGCGCGACCGGAGGGCATGCGCCACCCCCGGAACGGGCTGACCCAGCTATAGTGCCCAATGGAGCCGCTGGCCCTCACGCACCTCTAGCGCGTCACCACGCCGTCCAAGCGCCTGGTTTGCAATAACGAGGCCATGATGCGGTCACCACCGGCACCATCAGGAGCCGAGCGACACTGCGGTCTACATAATCATCACTTATGCCAAGCGCTGCCTTAGAGGCCATGGCACAGGTACAACTGCTGTTGAGATTTCCACCGGCAACCTATCAGATGGATGAGTGGCGAGCCACCATCCAAAGCCTGATTGGTTTCAGCGAGGCGGGAGGATCATAGCAAGCTAGCCCGCCACGGCCTCCCCAGGTGACGACAACAGATCATGTGGCTGGCCGAATGGAAGGGCCCACCCCCACGGTGCAGTCCGCACCACGGCAAGCAGCACGGGAGCCACGTAACCAAGAGCCCAATGATGCCTCGATGGCCTCTTCCGACCCTCGAGCACGCCAAGTTCAACAGCGGGCCCAAGAGGACAGGCAGAGGGAAGGCACTCGCGTTGTCATCGAGTGGCGCCATGACAACCGCTACCAGCCCAACGGGTGCGATGGCACTGATGTCGACGAGCCCGTGCTCGGAGATGGTAGGTACCTGCCTTTCGAGGTTGGGTGCCCTACCTTCACCCGTGAGCTGCGGCAAGTCCGTTTGCCGTCCGATTGCATGTTCAAGCCAGAGATACCTGAGAAGTATGATGGGAGACTGAACCCGGAAGAGTTCTTGAGCATCTACACTATCACTGTTGAAGTTGCCTGGGGAAGAGATGAGAAGGTGTTCGCCAACTAGTTCCCTTTGGTGCTCAAGTCAAATGTGAGATCTTGGCTGATGCACCTGCCGAAGAACTCCATTTCAACCTGGGCTGACGTGTGCATGAGTTCATTGGCGCCTTCACGGGCGGCCATCAAGAACCAGGGCGGCCAAGCGACTTGCAGCTTCTCCGGCAGAAAGAAGGAGATACTCTGCGAAAGTACTTGCAGAGATTCAGCCAAGTTCACAGAAATATCCCAGACATCCACCCGATTGCTCTGATAGCTGCCTTCCAATCCAATATACGCAACCACAGGATACGTTCCAAGATGAACGTTCGGTTGCCCAAGACTATGAAGGAGTTGTATGCCTTGGTGGAAAAATGTGCTCGGGTGGAGGAGGGGAGGAAACTTCCTGGAGAGGAAGATTGTGTTGACATCGACTCAGAGGATGACGACGAGACCACCAGTCAAAGAAGAAGAACAAGAAGTGTAACCAGAAGCGCAAGGGTAAGGCAGTGATGACCGTTGAGAGATCAGGCATGCCTAGTACGAACAAGAAGGCTAAAGCCGAAGCCCCCGGCAAGGAAGCTGCTGCATGCGCTGACTGTCGAGAGGCTGCGGCTGCCGAGAAAGCTGGGAAAAGTGATGGACCATACTATAAGATTCATCGGACCAAGGGCCACGATATCCAGGAGTGTCTTCAGGTTGAGCAGGTCATCAAGAAGCAAAGGGCCGAGTATGAGAAGCGTGATAAGGAAAAAGGTCAGAACGGTACTAACTGAAAGGGCCGGGGAGGTGAAGCAAATCGCCCCGGCAAGGCTCCTCGGAACCAAGGGAAACCCGCCAGGGGCCGAGAGAAGTAGGATTGCAATGATGAAAGTGATGGAGGGGATGAAGAGGAAACTAGTGAGCAGGAATTCCAGAAGGCTACTAATGCCCTGTGTATTGACGGGGGTGCATCTTTGCACTCCTCTCACCACCAACTTAAACAGTGGGCGCGTGAGGTCAATGCCATGGAGCCAGCGGTAGGTTCTCGACAGCCGCTCAGGTGGTCATGCATGCCCATCATCTTTGATGAATATGATCACCCTAACCGCATCACTGCGGTAGGGTGCTTGCCGTTATTGGTCTCACCAACGATCGGCAACCTCAAAGTCATAAAGATGTAGGTTGATGGCGGGGCTGGGTTGAATATGATTTCCCCAAAGGTTATCAGTAAACTCGAGATAGTAGAGGAAGAGCTCAAGGCCACGAGCACGTTTCAAGGAGTCAATCCCGGCAGGAGTCGTCCGAAGGGAAAGATCACATTGCCAGTGACATTTGGGGGAGAGTTAAACTATAGACTTAGAAGATTGTGTGTGATGTGGTCGACCTCACCCCGCCATACATCGGAATCCTTGGGCACCCGGCTCTGGCCAAATTCATGGTGGCATCCCACTATGCCTACAATACCTTGATGATGCCAGGGCCGATGGGCATCATTTCCATTCCGTCGGACAATAAAGATGCAATGATTTGCGTGGATAAGATGTACCAGGATGCAGTTGCGGCATAGGCCGCTGAAGCCGCAGTACCCGCCAAGGACAACAAAGGAAAGAAGAGGAGTAGTAATGATGCCGCAAGGAATCCAAGAAGCGTACCTCTACGGAGTGTGCCACACCTATTGATGACGTGCCGGAGAGTTCCAACAAAAGCGCGCTCATTGCCTTCCTACGTGCGAATGTTGATGTGTTTGCTTGGCAACCATCTGATATCCCCGGTGTTCCTAGGGAGGTAATTGAGCACCACCTTGTTGTCTGCCCACATGCCCGACCCATCAAGAAGTTTCGGAAGCAGGCCTTGGAGCGAAAACAGTTAATTGCCGAGGAGATCAAGAAACTTGAGGCAGCTGGTTTGGTTAGAGGATTACTACATCCAACATGGTTAGCAACCTGAGTGGTTGTGCGTAAGGCTAATGGGAAATGGAGGATTTGCATAGATTTCATGGATTTGAACAAGGAATGCCTGAAGTACCAATTCCCCTTGCCACACATCGATCAGATTGTGGATTCCACTTTCGGGTGTGATTTGCTCTCCTTTTTGGATGCATACTCTGGGTACCATCAGATATTTATGTCCAAGGAAGATGAAGAAACAACCTCATTCATCACCCCATGTGGCACATACTGCTTTGTGCGCATGCCTTTCGGGTTGAAGAGTGCAGGGTCCAAATTGGTTTTGAACCACAGTTGCATAGGAACATTGAAGCTTATATGGACGATATTGTGGTCAAGACCAAGGACAGATCAAAGCTCATCCAGGATTTGGAAGAGATATTTGCTAATATGCGCAAGATCAACTTGAAGCTAAACCCGGAGAAGTGTGTGTTTGGCATTCCCTCTGACAAGCTTCTAGGTTTCTTTGTGTCCCACGGTGGGATCAGGGCCAACCCCGATAAGATCAAGGCCATCGAGCATATTTAGGCACCCAAGACAGTTAAGGATGTGAGGCATTTGATAGGATGCGTTGCCACGCTTAGCAGATTCATCTCCAAGTCTGCCGAGTGTGCCTTGCTGTTCTTCACAATTTTGAAGAAGGCATGACCTATGAAGTGGACCCTGGAAGCAGACGCAACATTGCAAGATTTGATGACCTACTTGTCTTCTATGCCCACTTTGGTTGCACCCAAACCACAGGAGCCGTTGTTGCTATATTTGGCAAGCACTTCAGAGAATCCCTTTATCATGGCCGTTTTTGGTCTGCGGGCTCGATATCCTCGTCCCTTCCCCCGAGCTCCCTGGGGCTTTGAATTCTTGTTTGTTGCAATAGACAAGTTTACAAAGTGGCCAGAAGTAGCTGCCATGAGAAATGTGATTGCTCAGTCAGTTATCAAGTTCTTGAAAGATTTGGTGTGCCGCTTCGGGGTCCCCACCTGGATCATCACCGACAACGGCACCCAATTCATGAGCCACGCCTTCGTGCAATATGTTCATGCCCTGGGAAGCAAGATTTCATTTGCCTTTGTTGCACATCCCAGAAGCAATGGACAAGCTGAGAGGGCGAATGCTGAAGTGCTGTTGGGCCTCAAGACGAGAACATTTGATAAGCTGCTGAAGTGCGGCAGTTGATGGATCGACGAGCTAGCGGTGGTTCTTTGGTTGCTAAGAACGACCCCAAATTGAGCTACCAGGCAGACTCCCTTCTCCCTAGTCTATGGGGCAGAAGCAGTTATCCCCACAGAACTCATTTACGGGTCACCTCGAGTACTTGCCGACAATGAAGTAGCACAGGAACAACACCGGCGTGACGATGTTGTGCTTCTCGAGGAGAACCGTCTCTGGGCTGCTATGCATGCAACACGCTACCAGCAAGCCCTGCATCGCTACCATAGCCATAGGGTTCATGCCCGGTGTTTTGAGGAAGGCAACCTTGTCCTTAGGCGCGTTCAGTCTGCCAAGGGTACAAACAAGTTGTCGCCCAAGTGGGAAGGCCCTTACCGGGTAGTATGAGTCACCTGACCTGGCGTAGTCCGTCTGGAGACCGAAGATGGCATTCAATTGCAAAACTCATGGAATATTGAGCATCTTTGCAAGTTCTACCCATAGGGCGCGGCTGTCGGGCCCTACCCTACAGCCACCTTTTGTACAGGCTTGTGCATGAGAAAACCCTGCTATCCTTTGAAACTTAGGTACTCCCACCCTTCTACTCGAATGCTACTTCGGTCAGGGTGGTCGCAGTGGCCTTTGATGGATAAGGACTGGCAGGGGGCTGGCCCCTCTTTATGGTTTGTGCCCGATAGGCCTACTCCCCAACACCAAAATAGAGGGTACCAGCAGGATAGCCTGCCGGGGGTACTCGTTTACTTAAAAATATAGAGGCATCCCACCTTTGGATGGACATATACATGCACGAGTCCCCGGAAAGGTTCATCCTTTTCATTAATATGCAGATCAAACAAGTACAGACCTTACATGACACAAACGTGGATTCAAGAGATTACATTATTTGAACTAAAATTTGGCGAGTGCCTGCAGATTTAAGATTGAAAAAAGATAAGTGTCCCATAAACTCCTCTCCCTATTCCTCTTATCCCAGGTATTGCGGTAGGAAGAGAAGGGGACAGGAGGGACACCCAAGCAGGAGCCCACCCCGGTCTCGTCATGGCCTGCCGGGCGCAGCTTCACAAGATTGTGAGTGGTGAGGCTGCGAAGGAGGAGGGTGGAAGGAGCAGCTCAGTGGTACCCTGGTCACCACCTCCAGGACCAATTAAAAGCCCCAGAAAAAGCACCAGCAGGGAAGGCCGTCGGAGCTCAGCTGGAAGACTCCTGGAAGAGGCGAAGGCACCAAGAGAGCAGCCCCCTCCCCATCGACCGGGAGGCCAGTGATGATGGTGCCGGGAAGGGGAGGGGAAGAATGGAAAGACGAGGTGGCAGGTCGCCAGTACGAGAAATGCGTCGGTGCCATCATACTCCAACCTAACGGCCTGCCTCCCGCCTTCTTCGTCTTCCCTGGCTTCATCTTCATCAACACCGCTCCAGGGAGATGCCGACCTCTCGGTCCGGCACATCCCCCGAGGAGACGGTGAGGAATTGCAACAACCAGGGTGCTCGAGGTGCACCGCTCCCCACCTTGGTGGGCAGGAAGGCGCCCTCCTCTTCGACACTAACCCCAGTTTCGAGGAAAGTGGCGGTGCTGGGATTACCAATGATCCCGAGCCCTGTACCCCGGACGGGCGTTGAAGGCTCCAAGAACTAGTCGCTAGGCCGGTGAGCTGCAATGGCTCACGGCAAGGTGCCACGCTCCCCACAGGACGGCCAACCAAGGCAGAAAAGGCAAGCATTTCACCACAATGTGAAGGACTTGATATCTCCTGGACCACGAATGGGTCGCCCACCGTGCCGCCTCTGGACCTGGACCAGCCTCACTCCCCAGGCGTCCGCGCGAGCACTTGGTGTCATCAGCTCTAAGCTAGGGCCCGGGGCCTGGCCCCGGGCTCTCCCTTTTAGCATAACCAGGAGAAGGCAGAGGATGGAGGAAGAGAGGAATGTGGATGAATGCCTCCGCTCCTCCCCGCTCCTCCTTCTATAGGCGAGCTGGGGCTGGGGGCTAATTCCTCAGCGAGTAATCACCATCCTCCTCTACCAATCCAAAGAGACCGGGCCCCTTCCTTGATGCTCTCCCGCACCACGCGCCTCCGTTACCTACCCCAGTCAATGCATGCATCATACGTGGCTAAGGATAAGGGCGTGGTGGCAAGAGTGAATTGGCAATTACCCGCCCGTGCGTTAAAGTCATTCACGGGCCATTACAAGAATGGCCCCACCACAATTGGCGTTGCACGACGCGCGGGAGAACCGGAAACTGACCCCATCTCGGGTGAAGGAAGAAGCAAAGAAGATCTCAGGGGGCACAACCACTCTTGCGCTCTTGCTTGTGCTCTGGTTAGGGCCTGCCCTGATGACGCCCAACAGCGCGTTCGTGCCAGGCCCGGGGTTCCTGTCAGTGCAACAAACCTTAGGTCCGTTGCCCAGACTATGCACATGCCCAAGGACAAGATTACAACACCAAGATCAGACTAAGCAAGAGGGATAAATTCTTTGATGGATCCAAGTGCAGATCAAGAAAACCAGGATGAGCCAGAGAAGCAAGATGTTGCTAAGGAAAGAACCTCCCTTGCCGGGCAGGCGAGCTTGCTAAGGTTGGGTTTGCCCTAGAAGCAAGCTTCCAGATCGTCCCGGTAGGCTTGCCGGGGCTTGCGGAGGCAAGCTACTCCACCGCTCCACCTCACAAGCAACACAAGTCATAGATCAGTGCAGTGTCAAGACACAAGGTGGCTAAGTGGATGCTTTTTGCCACATGGCATCCACTTCCTACAGCAAACACCTCCATATGACACCCGTCCTGAGACGTGTCAAGCAAGCAGGCGCGAAGCTGGAAAAACAGCCCGGCAAGGGTTGTCGGGCATGCTATGATGTGACACTCGATGGCACATCTAATGCACTCTGTCAGCCTGCAGAGTTAGGTACGATAACACTGTTTGCTATCTAATTAGTACGTAAAGACTGATTTTCCATAGTGGTGACCCCTTAATCTATAAAAGGAGGCCCATGGCAACCGAAGAAGGGGTTAGCGGATTGGAACCTTCACACATTCATACATGCGTAGCCACTTTCGTCCCAAGGCAACCCTGCCTGGCAAGTTTGCTATGCTCACCACCACTTTTTCAACCATCAATCCACCAAAGTAGGAGTAGGGTTTTATGCCTCACGGCGGCCTGAACCTGGGTAAAACTGCCCGTGTGATATATGTCATGCTGTTTTACGCTTCTCCGCTCTTTGTGCAATGTGCCCATCCCCCCGCCGAACCAAAAGGGGCTCGTAGCCCCATAGGTGGTCGTGGTTTCACATGACACAACGACACCGAGTTCAAGAACTACACCTTGTATGAGTTTCTTAGTGATGAGGGGATCAAGCACCAATATGCACACCCTATACCCCTCAACAAAATGGTTTAGCAGAGAGGAAGAACCGGAAGTTGATGGACGCGGCAAGGACCATGATGGCGGAATTTAAATCTCTATACAACTTTTAGGTCGAAGCCATCAACACCGCATGTCATCCATCAAATCCGCTCTACCTCCACAAAGGCTTGAACAACACTCCATATGAGATACTTACCGATAACAAGCCCAACCTCAAGTACTTTTGGGTGTTTGGTTATAAGTGTTTCATTCTCAAGAAAGGTGTTCATTTGTCTAAGTTTGAACCTAGAGCTCAAGAGGGCATATTTTTTGGTTATGCTACAAGCTCTCATGCTTACCGTGTCCTCAACAAGTCCACCAGACTCATTGAGGAGACAGGTAACATGGAGTTTTATGATAATAATGGCTCCCAAGTGGAGGAAAGTGGGCTTTGTGATGTAGGTGATGAAATTCCTCCTCAAGCCATAAGTGGAAAGGGGATTGGTTAAATACTCCCCATTGAGGAACCCCTTGTGGCGGAAGGAGAAGGACAAAGCTCTACTCAAGTAGAGCCATCACCAATACTAGACCCACATGCTTCCGAAGAACAAAGTGAAGGCCCTCAACCAAATGACAAGATCAAGGGCAAGATCGACCTCATGGAGATGATGATGCGCCAAATGATGCCCAAGATCAAGTTAATGACTTCGAGCAAGTTCAAAATCAAGTGCAAGCTCATTATCAAGAACACGCTCAAGATAGTGCTCAAGATGATCAAGATAATGATCCTCAAATGCCCATTGCGGAACTTTTGGAGTGCCGTGACACCAAGGTGTCTTCAAAGCTCAAGCATCAACAACATGTCATGGAGAATGTACTTGGAAGCTTGAGAAAATAGGTAACCACTCGTACCAATTGTCAAATTTTTGTGAGAATCACGCGTTTGTTTCATGTGTTGAACCCCAAAAGGTACATGAGGTGCTCGATGATGTGGATTGGCTTGAAGCCATGCATGATGAACTCAACAACTTCAAGCAGAACCAAGTTTGGGAATTGGTGCCAAGGCCAACAAAGGAATACAATGTCATTGGGACCAAATGGATCTTCAAGAACAGGCAATATGCGAATTGTGCGATGCTTCAAAACAAGGCAAGATTGGTAGCACAAGGCTACTCCCAAGTCGAGGGTATCGACTACGGTGAAACCTTTGCCCCCATTACTCGTCTTGAATCTATTCGCATGTTGCTTGCATATGCATCTCATCGTGATTTTAAGTTACAACAAATGGATGTGAAGAGTGCTTCTCAATGATCTTTTGAATGAGTTGGTATATGTCAAACAACCCCCCAGGATTCGAGGATCCCAAGGTCCCAAATCATGTATACAAACTCAAGAAGGCGCTCTATGGCACCTTACTGAGTTGTTGCAAGATCATGGGTTTGAAATTGGGAAAGTTGATCCCACTCTTTTTACTAAGAGGGTCAAAGGGGATTTGTTCATATGCCAACTATATGTTGATGATATTATATTTGGTTCTCCTAACATATTTTTCGATGATGAGTTTGCTGGAGAGTTGAAGTTCTTTCTTGGGTTCGAAGTCAAGCAAAAGAGAGAAGGAAAAATCATCACCCAAGCCAAGTATAATCAAGTGATTCAAGTTAGATGATGTCAAGCCGGTCAAGTTTCCCATGCCCACCAAATGCAAGCTTGACAGTGATCCCAGTGGTAAAGCGGTGGATCAGAAGGTATATCGCTCCATGAATGGATCCTTGCTTTACCTTTGTGCATCTTGACCGGATATCATGTTGAGTATGGGAATTTGTGCAAGGTTTCAAGCCGCACCTAAGGAAGGCCACTTTGTGGCGGTCCAGCGAATCTTTCGATATTTGGCACCTACCCCAAACTTTGGCCTATGGTACCCCAAAGGAGCAAGCTTCAATCTCATGGGTTATTAGGACTCGGATTCGGAGAGAGACTGTGTGGAGAGGAAGTCAACTTACAAAGGGTGCCAATTCCTTGGTCGCTCTTTGGTGAGTTGCTCTTCGGAGAAGCAAAATTGCGTGTCTCTCTCTTTCACCGAGGCCGAATATGTAGCCGCTGCAAGTTGTTGTGCACAACTGCTATGGATGAGGCAAACTTTAAAGGATTATGGTGTCACTTGTGACAAAGTGCCTCTTATATGTAACAATGAAAGTGCTATCAAGATTTCATACAATCCGTGCAACATAGCAAGATGAAGCACATTGAGATTCACCATCACATCATTCGGGAGCACATGAAGCTTAGAGATATTGAGATCATCTACATCAATATTCAAGAGCAACTAGCAGATATGTTCACCAAGCCTCTAGATGAAGCAAGATTTCGCGAGTTAAGGCATGAGCTAAATATCATTGATTCGAGCAATGTGGCTTGAATCTAGGCACACCCACCTCACTCATCATTTCATCTTGTTCTAGATGTAGGCATGGACATAGGGGGAGTGTTGTTCTCTCAAATAACTCTCCCTCCCCCATTATGTATAAATCGATCAAGTCTTTCACAATAACCATTCTTGATGGTACTTGTGCTTCAAAGATGAGTTTTGGTCATGGGCCCAAGGTTAAAATCTTCGCGGTGCCATACCAATTCAATCAAACATAGGTGGCTTCAGCCACCGCCGTGTCTTTGGGAGGCTACTTCTCGAGTTGGCTATATTCGTTGTATCTAATCTTGAGGACTTTGTATGTTTTGAGTTGCTTCAAGTTTGCTTATCTTTCCCCTTGTTTTTGTGCTTGGAGTGTCTCTTCCGTTTGTTGTTGTTTTGCGTCCCTTTCGAGCATTTCCTTGTTCCTCTCTTCGTTTTGCATAAGACTCCCTTGTTCCTCTTTGCTCCTGCCAGTTGTTGCCTACGCGGTACTACCGCGGAGTCCGGGTGGTACTACCTCTTGTTAGAGGTACTACCGCCTTGCTCCCCGATACTACTGCCTGAGCGGTACTACCAGGCCTCCTGCCGTGGGTTCGTACAGGGGCGGTACTACTGCTCTCTGAGCGGCACTACTGCTTAGTGACTAAGAGTGGAGGTTATGAGTCAGGCAGGGGGAGTTTCCACTCCCTCATACCCAGTCACTCTTGCCTCCTCTCCCGTTTCCCTCTCACACGACGAAGCAAGCACCGGAGGGCCGCCGCCGGCCCACCGGTCTGAGTCGTCTCCCTATATTCCGATCAGTGGGATCAATCCCCACCTTCTCCTCGTGCCATGGAAACTAGTATTGCCCCGGTTCTTCTATCCCATGATTCTGTTTTTTGAATCTAGGTCTTGGGCTCTATCCATTGCTTTCATCAATTTTTGGTCAAATCGAGGCATGAGTAGGACTTGGAAGACTGCTAGAGTAGGTAGATTGAAGGTTTAGCTGTAAAAAATTGAATTTGGCACCTCCAGTAGTACCGGATCTCTTCGTGGCAGTTGTCTACCCGGTTGACTTCTGCCTCGAATAGTACTACCGCTCCTTTGGAGCAGCACTACCGCTGGGAAGTGCGGTACTACCACCTTGAGCTGCCACATTCCAGTTTTTTTCATTGAAGCATCACTCTTGTGTATCTCCTTCCTTTGGCTTATGCAATTTTTTTACTCCTGTGTTCCTTCGTGCTTTTGAGTGTGTGTTCCAGGTGGTAGTAGCTCCGGCCATCAGGCTTGTCGCAAGAATCCAGCTTGTTCTGGTGGATCCAAGCGCTACCATTCTGCTGATGTGCCAGAGAGTGGCTACATGCCCGAGAGTGGCACCATTCCAGAGAGTGGCACCATGCCCATGAGTGGCTCTAATGAGCAGCCAAGAAAGAGGGTCAACGTGACTACTTCCAAGAACAAGGGGCCCAAGGGCGCTTATCAGATATCTGCTCAGGAGTTCTATTTGGTGCGTAAGCACAATCCGTACAAGGTGCTCAGGATCCTTCGCTTGTCAGTCATCCTTTTGGAACAAAATGCAACCGTCCATCTACCATGATGTGTTGAAGGGGAAGAAGAATCTGTATGTGAAAGTCAAGTAAGTTGATCTCACTCACATGGAGAAGGACTTGGCTTACTTTGGAGCCGCTTTGCAGAGGTGCGAAGGGCTTGATATCAAGAGGATCATCTCATTCAACAAAGAATTTGATGCGGAGCTTGTGGCTAAGTTCTATGCCACAATGCACTTTGGGCATGATGAGGACATGACTCTCACTTGGATGACCAATGGTCGGCGTCTGTCTGCTTCATGGGGAGTTTGTATTATGATGATAAGGGGGACCAAAACCCAGTTGGGTTTCGACCCCGCCGTGAGACCACTTCTACTCACAAGGAAGCACTTTGGCCATTCTCTACCAAGAAGGTTTCTGAAACTGGGAATGTCTCCTATGAGTTTAACGACCCGAGACCGACACTCCAGAAGCCTTCCAGTTATTTCATTGTCGCCATGTGTTTTATTTGTTTGTTGCATTCATCATGTCATCATTTGGATTGCATCGGCACTTTGTTGCCGTCATGTTTTAAAAACATGCATTCGTTCATCATTGTCGTTTCTCCCTTTGCCTTCATCACCTTCCCTAGGACCGCTTTGCCTTCATTGACTGTTCCAGACCAATTAGGTTTTCACTTCCCTCTTGACCGTGACTGCCTAAGCCCTCTTTGCACAGTGCTTAGACCCCTCATGCATTTACTTTCCCAAACCCGAACCGGGCTATCTTTACCGATGAGTCCGGATCATCCCAACACATCCCTAAAGTATCTTCGGTTTATTATTAGACTCCCCTGACATATTTTTCTTAGACCGTTCGTTTATGATCGGAAGGACCGAGTAGCCTCAAATATCTCCTCACCTGCTATATAAACAGTCTAAATCGTAGCCCCTACCATTTCCCATCCACCAAATCCCCTCACCCACCGCCGCAAGCCAACCACCTCTCTCCTGTCTTCCTCGGGATCCCCTCCCGATCCATTCCCGACCAACTCCCTTGATTTCCGCCACCGCCCAACCCACGGCCTCCACCGCTCCACCTCTTCTTCAACGCCAGGCCAACCAGCACTCGTCCTTGCCTCCTACCCCCATCAACTCCATCCAGCCAACAGCCTCCACCTCCTCCCTTCAATCCATCCTGCGCCCCATGCCGAGGTCGTCATCAAGCATGCTGCCGTCCCTGCCGATCATTGTCAACCAAGTCAGGCCTCCCCTGCTCCTGTCCCCCTCCTTCCCTGCCTCCTCTGCTATCCTCTCTCTTATGCTCTGTCCTCTCTCTTTCACCAGGAACAGGAGCAACAGGAGCTCGCCCCTGCTGCCATGGCCACCGTTCCGTGTCGTCGGACCTCGCCAAGTCCTCTCCCCCGCACGGGATCCATCCATCCCTGATGTCTGCGTCTCCTTCCTGCTCGGATCCGGCGAGTTCCGAGCCAAGCCGCTGCTCCTCTACTAGCCGACCCTCGCCGGAGTCGCGCCAAGTTCCTCTGCATCGTGCGTGTGTTGACGAACCTCTGCCTCAATCACCAACCCCAGCTCTGCTTTGTTAGAGCAGGGAGGACGACGTGGCTCTGCTCGCCCGCGTTGACTCGAGCCCTACATCGCAGCCACGCCAAGGCCTGCATCCCCGCCTCCAGATCGCCGCACCACCCCATCGGAGACCGTTAACACCATCGCCACCCTACTTACCCTGCATCCCCTGCTTTAGGATGAGCAGCACGCCACAGCGCTCGACCGTGCGTTGACTGCGCCTGCCTCGCGCATGGGTCGCCTGCTGGCCTCCAGATCTGGCCCAGCCAGCAACTTCCTCTCAGAGTTGGGCCTTGGCCCAGGGTGACCAGCCCCCGCCCTCTATATGCTCCTGTTGGGTCAGCCAGATTCGGACCGCATGTGTTTTTTCCTGTTCTGCGAATTTCTCCATTATCTAGAAAACTCCATATTTACAAAAAAGTCCCTCTAGATCATGCATATAATATCTTAACAACCGTGCATCGGATTAAAATGTTTTTTATATGTAAAATGCTTAGAATTTCATCTAGTTTCACAATATGCCATTCATCCATGCTAAAAATGTTTAAAATTGTTGTTTACTTTAATTTGCATAAATAGCATGCTAAAATGGTTTATTTCATAACTATTTAATCGTAGCTCTGAATTAAAGAAACGTTTTATGTAAATGGTGTAGAAAAATGCATAGATTAACATGGTGCACTTTACTTTGCTGTTTAACAACTCAAAAACTATGTTTAGAGCAAAACAGTAACAAATCCAAAATATGCACATGGAGATTTTATGGAATTGTTGTTTGTTTTTTCCGGCCTCATTTAAACTTGCCTAGATAGGTAGTTTAATTATGCTTCACCTCTTGTCATGTTTAACAACATTTAATATTGATGAGTAGCATAAACGAGAGCAAACTAAATACTTGAATGTGGTGTTTCATCAATATGCAACTCGTTGCATATTGAGCTCCACTTAAATTGTAGTGTTGTTTGTTTCACTTTGCTATGCCATGCATATTTAAACCGAACATGCATCATACATGTTTGTGCATCATGCCATGTTTATGCTTTGTTTGTTTACTATGTTGTTTGCTTCTTTTTGGTGTTGCTTCTTAGTTCCGGTAATGTTGCGATTGTGAGGATGCGTTCGACTACGCCCGTTTGTCTACTTCATGGATTCGGTCTTCTTCCTAGCGGGATTTCAGGCAAGATGATCATTACCCTGGATACCACTACTATCTTTGCTTTGCTAGTTGTCTCGAGGCTATCGCTATGTTGCGCTACCCACCACTTGTTTATTAAGCCTCCCAAATTGCCATGAATAGCCTCTAACCGTTTCCACCATCCCAGCAAACCATTGTTTGGCTATGTTACCACTTTGCTCAACTTCTCTTATAATGTTGCTAGTTGCAGGTGTAGTTGCAGGTTGTTCCATGTTGGAACAAGGATATCTTGGGATATCACAATATCTCTTATTTAATTAATGCACATATATACTTGGTAAAAGGTGGAAGGCTAGGCATTTTGCCTGGTGTTTTGTTCCACTCTTGCTGCCCTAGTTTCTGTCATGCCGGTGTTATGTTCCTTGATTTTGTGTCCCTAACACGATGGGGGTTTATGTGGCCCCCTTGATAGTTCGCTTTGAATAAAACTCTTCCAGCAAGGCCCAACATTGGTTTGGTTTTCCATTTTCCTAATAACAACTAAAACTTGCATAGGGACTTTCCAGACCCTGTGGACTTAATTAACAACCCCGGGCCACTACTCCTCATGAATGTTGGTCCAAAATGGAGGCACTTGTGGTGCCACCCCTTCACCCAGGATTTTCAGTTGCTGTATGTACTGCTCATCCGGTCATGGCCTGAGACGAGATATGCGCGGCTACTATCAGGGTGTCGGCACACCAGGAGGTCTTGCTGGATTTATTTTACCATTGTTGAAATGTCTTGCGCACCGGGATCCCGAGTTTGATCGGGTTGTCCCGTGATGGAGGATTGTCTTCGTGGATCGTGAGCTTGTCATGGGCTAAGTTGGGACACCCCTGCAGCATTTAATCTTTCGAAAGCCGTGCCCGTGGTTATGTGGCAGATGGGAGTTTTTAATATCCGGTTGTAGAGAACTTGACACCAGATCCGAATTAAAATACATGAACCGCGTGTGTAACTATGACTGTCTCTTTTCAAGCAAGTTCGGAAGAGAATACAGTGGGGTTATGTTTGAATGTAAGTAGTTCAAGATCACTTCTTAATCATTATTAGTTTGCGACCGTTTGCGTAGTTTCTCATCTTATTCTTGTACTTGTAAGTTAGCCACCATCCAATGCTTAGTGCTTGCTACCACCTCACCACCTACCCATTCCATACCCATTAAGCTTTGCTAGTATTGATACCCATGGTAATGGGATTGCTGAGTCCTCATGGCTCACAGATTACGACAACAATAGTTGCAGGTATAGGTAATGCGATGATCATGACGTGAGAGCGTTGTTTACTTGTGTTGGAGTTCTTCTTCTGCTTCTTTCGATCAAGGGATATAGGTTCCAGGTCGGGAGCCTGGGCTAGCAGGGTGGATGTCATTCTTATTTTTCATTTGATTTCATCCTAGTCGTATCATGCTCTTCTGTATGATGATTGCTATGTATTGATGTATTGATGTATTGTTGTATTGATTCTATAGCTTGTGGCGAGTGTAAGCCTTTATTTGGTAATCTCATCTATTCAGTACATGGTATGTGGTAATGATATCCACCTTGCTATGCGCTCGAAATGTGATTGTGCCCCAATCCTGAATTCATTACGTGATTGGGATAGAGTCGCATCTTGGGCGCTACGATGAGCTCTGACCCTTTCCGATATCATGCATTAGATTTTTAGGAACACTCTGTTTCCTCGCGTTGGCAACCAGGATATGGTGCACTCATTTCTAGTGGACCTACTTCTCTTCTGCCAGAAGCAGAAGGGCACTCAGGAGGTGTTGGATGTTTCTCATGTTATGTGGTCAAAACTTTGCTCTATAGTCATGGAGCGCAAGTTCATCATCTATGGTCCTTACTTGAGGTAGCTCATTTAGGATACATGGGCGTCTCTGTTTCTGGATGAGGAGCTTATCACTAGAGACCTAGTGTATCATGATGTTATTCAGGTGAGGCAGAAGGAGAATTGGGGGACGGTTGCTCCTGCTCCACCAGAGCGTGACACTGTTAACTCTGATGATGATGATGATGAGCAGGACTATGAGCCACCATCTGAGGAGCCCTCTTGGGCTATGTATCTCAAGGAGAAGATGAATGAAATGTTTTGCCTCCAGGCAAAGGGACAATACAAGGCTCACGTGGATGCAAAGAAGTCTCGTAGTCATGACAAGGCCATCATGAGGCAAGTTGGCCTCAACATTTCTAGTGGCTCCAAGGTCAAGATCACTAATGAGGAGCCTTGGATCAGAGTGCACTACTCGTGGAGTGATTCTGATGAGGGAACTAGAGGTCCACCACCTGCTACAGGAGAGTCTAAGGAGGAGGAGCACGATTGGTGATGCCATGGAGTACTGCTACCACATTCGTTCTTAGGTGTACTCTCTGCCCTTTTGGTGTCTTGATGCCAAAGGGGGAGAGAGTTTAGGGATTTCCAGATTTGCTGTGTCGAGTGTGTGTCCTCTTATTTGTCGTTGTCTTCCTGCTCGAACTATTTCATTTGCTTTGGTTTGTGTCTACCTTATGAGTTCGAGTCCATATGGTGTAAGACATATGAACTATTATGTCGAGTACTTTATGATTATTATTTGTCGTTGCATGTGAGATGTATCTTATGTTTATGCTCTTATCCGTATGCTCACATGTTAGTACTTGTCTGCTATCATACATATTATGTTTTTGCAAGTACTGTTTGGTCTATAAAATATAGGAGGAGTGTGGATCATAAATGTGTGCACCTTGCATTCGAAAAGCATATTTAAAGTAGTGCACACATCTAGGGGTAGACTGTCTATATTTTGTAGATCTGTGGGTTTGCACGCCTCATTGCTATATCTTTAGTGCACATCCCATGTTATCATCAATCCACCAAAAAGGGGGAGATTGTTAGGGAATATTTCTCCCTAAGTGGTTTTGGTGATTAATAATAATGTGTTCACGGAGTAATCGTGTGGATTGAGAATTTCATACTATCAATCATATGGCACAAAATGATTCTTGCCCCTCGGAGTTTCTAGTGAACATGGTTTTCTTTCCTGCATTTCTTTTCGATGGACTTGAGTCGTAGGGAAAACCATACTATCAGAGGGGGTCTACTCTAGAAAGGTTTGGGTGGAATCATCACGTACACACTCATATTGCACCCATGGCCACTTTCCGCTTCATTGGAGTTGTCCATCTATTTTGCTGAAGAAGTGGTGGAGAGCTCCAAGCAGTAGCACCGCGGGCAGCACTGGTAGTACCGCTTGCAAGCAGTAGTACTACTGCTAGTCCAACTCGTACTACCGCTCATGGCTGTGGTCTCGACTTTTCGTGTCAGGTTCTACGGTAGTACCTCCGGGTCTCTATTGTGCTACCTTTTTGACCCCGGGTGATGAGCGGAAGTAGGAGCAGTAGTATAGGCGGTAGTACTGCCCCTACCATCGCTGCTACTACTGCCCAGTGCTCTGTTCTCCCCTGTTTCTTCTTTCTCCTTGGCTTCCTATAGGAAGCGGTAGTACCACTCTTGGAGCAGAAGTACCGGTTGTGTGCGGGCTAAGAAGAGCATAACTGTTGGATTTGTTCCCCACTATAAAAGGGGGTCTTGTTCTCCAAGAAGACTTACCTCTTCCTCGCCCAAACTCCATTGTTGCTCATTTTCGCCCGATCTCTCTCCCTAGCCAGTAAACCTTGTTGATTTTCTAGGGATTGATTGAGAAGGCCCCGATCTACACTTCCACCAAGAGAAACTTGATTGCCCCCACTAATCCCTTGTGAATCTTGTTACTCTTGGGTGTTTGAGCACCATAGACGGCTGAGGTCACCTTGGCGCCACATTCCATTGTAGTGAAGCTTCGTGGTGTTGTTGGGAGCCTCCAATTAAGTTGTGTAGATTGCTCGAACCTTGTTTGTAAAGGTTGGGTCGTCGCCTTCAAGGGCACCACTAGTGAAATTATGGTATCTCGCATTGTGTGAGGGGGAGGAGAATACAGTGGCTCTAGTGGCTTCTTGGGGAGCATTGTGCCTCCACACCGCTCCAACGGAGATGTACTTCCCCTCAAAGGGAAGGAACTTCGGTACCACATCCTCATCTCCACAGACTCCACTTTTGGTTATTTCTTACCTTTACTTTGTGCAAGCTTTACCTATGTTATATCTCTTGCTTGCTTGTGTTGCTTGTGTTACTTGCATCATATAGGTTGCTCACCTAGTCGCATTTCTAGACA
Organism: Triticum aestivum; assembly: GCF_018294505.1. Lineage (NCBI taxonomy): Eukaryota > Viridiplantae > Streptophyta > Magnoliopsida > Poales > Poaceae > Triticum > Triticum aestivum. Next base: position 351,471,296 of record NC_057804.1, on the reverse strand, counting down.
ACCTATTTATTGCACACCCTAATTTGTTAAGAAAAGTTAGAAATCAGTAGTTGCCTATCCACCCCCTGTCTAGTCAACCATATTAGTCCTTTCCGCCGTCAAGCTCATGAGGATCCCCAAGCACCACAAAATCCATTCCATGGAAATGGTTTGCAAGGTCATATTCGAGAGCAAAAACAACAACATCGGCAAGACCAAGTCGGCTTGGACCAAGAGCAAGCTCCACCACGCAAAAGAAAAACTAACCCAGATGGCGACGCCCTTCGACAAGAGAAACAACACCGTGAGGAACAATCCCTTGAAGCCTAACATGCTCTACGTGAAGCGACCCAAGCCATCCAAGCATGCAACCATGAACAAGAAGAGGCCCTCTGACGAGAGCAACAAGAAGAAGCCGCACACATCGAGGAGTTCCAAGAAATGAGAACCATGCAAGAATCCCACACCCTCAATGTCAAGCTAATCAAGCGGTGCACGAGGAACAAGCAGTCGAAGATCAACACCCCAGGTAAGAGAGCCATCACCATCGACCCGCACACACTAAAGAACAACACTATGGCAAGCTCAAGTTCACCATGTGTAAGTTCTCCGGAAGCAATGATCCTAAAGACTACCTTTCATGGTCATTAAAGGTTGATAAAATCTTTTGCTTACACAACTAGAAAGAAGAAAAGAAGATTTCCGTGGCATCTCTTGAGTTCCAAGACTGTGTCCTCATTTGGTGGGAGCAAGTCACTTAGCGGAGAGAACAAAAAAGGTGACATATCCATCACAACATGCAACCAAATGAAGGATGTCATGCAAGCGCGCTTTGTGCCCATGCATTATAGTCAACATCTCTTCAACAAGTTGCAATTCTCAAGCAAGGCACCAAGTCCGTTGAAGAGTACAATGAAATGGAGATTGCAACGATACAAGCCAATGCCACGGAAGACGAGGAACAAACTATGGCACAATTCTTGAATGGACTCAACCATCCCATCAAGAAGATTACAGATTTCCAAGCATACATGAACCTCCTCGAGCTAGTTCACCAAGCTACCAAGGCGGAGCGACAAGTGCAAGACGACTACAAGTATACCAAGTACTCTTCCAAGACCTACGGTTCATACAATCAAGCTTCAACAACTACACCGACCTCTACCTCGACGAAAGCTTCACAAAGCAATGGCGACAAGTCAAGTTACAGGAAAACTTCGACATCTTCAAGTCATCCTCCTACTACAAGTAACTATAAGCAGAAGCTTCATCATCAACTACTCCAACGGATAAGACCGTCAAGACAAGTTCCATCAAATGCTTCACATATCAAGGCCGATGCCACAAGGCATTTGAATGCTGCACTAGGCACACCATGATCACCAACGATGATGGCACCTATGACTCCATGAGTGTGGAATAAATGGAAGCACTTGCGCACGTGGCCATGCACCATCAAGTGAATGAAGAGGAAGATGATCAAGTCTTTTGTGACAATGATCTGAGCCCGCTCTTGTTGTCTCCAAGGTTTTGACGCTCCAAAAAAATAAGAGGAAGACCAACATTGCACATCTTCCACACCTAAGCAGGCATCAATGGAAGTTCCATGAAGGTCATCATCGACGGAGGGAGTTGCCATGATTTGTCAAGTGAAGAGCTATGTACCAAGCTACAATTGGTCAAGATGAAGCATCCTCGTCCCTATAAGGTTCAATGACTTAGCGACTATGACACCATTCAAGTGGAGCACACCATTCAAGTCTCCTTCATGATTGGAGCATACAAAGACACATTGGAGTGTGATCTGGTTCCCATGTCCGTTTTCCACCTCCTACTTGGACGACCTTGGCAATTCGACCATGGTGTCATCCAAAATGGGCGAACAAATCACTCTGCTTCAAGATTAAGGGCAAGGAGTATGTGCTACAAACCATGTCGCCAAGTCAAGTGATCACCGACAAGGAAGCATTACCCATCATGGAGACAATAGTGAGAAAGTGAGCCACCAAAATGAGAGTGAGAAAGTGAGCCACCAAAATGAGAGTGAGCGCCATAAGCCAAAATCGAGTGCTTCCACCATGAGTGAGAAGAAAAAGTTAGTGATTTTAGCCACCAAAAGAAATATGGGAGATGTGTGTGACAACCCATTAAGTGTTCTTCACTATGTCCTAGTGTGCCAAGATGACGCGGTAAGAACTAACACCTCTCACCATCTACCTCTAGTGTTGTCTAATCTATTGCAGGAGTTCACAGACGTGTTTCCCGATGAGCTACCTCCCGGACTTCCTCCACTTCATGGCATCGAACACCTCATTGCCCTCATACCCGGTGCACTCGTACTGAACAAGGCTCTATACCGCGTCAACCCCGACGAAACCAAGGAAATAGAAAGGCAAGTACAACACCTCATTGACAATGGGCATGTACGTGAGAGCTTATGTCCTTGTGCCATCCGGGTTATTCTTGTGCCTAATATATATGGTAGTTTTCGCATGTGTTCCAATTGTTGTCCCATAAATTCTATTACCATTCACTATAGGCATCCCATTCCACGCCTTGAAGACATGCTAGATGTACTTAACGGAGCCACCATTTTCTCAAAAGTTGATCTTAAGTGTGGCTATTACCAAGTTCGCATTCAAGAGGGTGATGAATGTAAAATTGCTTTCAAAAACCAAGTTTGGCTTGTATGAGTGGCTAGTCATGCCTATGGGATTATCCGAAGCACCTAGAACATTCATGTGTGTGATGCATTATGTTCTTCACAAATACATTGGCATATGTGTTGTGATATACTTTTATGATATACTTGTATTTAGCGAATCTCTAGAAGATCATGTCACTCACCTTAGGGACGTTTTACAAACTCCTAGAAATGAGCAACTTTATGATAATATGGAGAAATGCACTTTTGGTGTTAAAAAGCTTGTTTTCTAGGGATTTATTGTGTCTTCTAAGGGTTTTCATGTAGATGAAGCTAAAATTGATGCCATTAAAACTTGGCCACAACCAACAAACTTGCAACAAGTGCGTAGCTTCGTTAGCCTAGTCGGTTTCTAACATAGATTCATTCAGGTCTTTAGCACTATTGCATCACCATTACATGCATTGAGTAAGAAGAATGCATCATTCGTTTGGGGACCATCCCAACATACCGCATTTCATGAGCTTAAGAATTTTCTTAGACATGCTCCGTTGTTTGCATTACCCAATTTTCATAAAACTTTTGAAGTGCATGTGACTCTAGTGGTAATGGCATAGGAGGTGTGTTAATGCAAGATTAGCGACCAATCACATACTTTAGCGATAAACTTTCCGGAGCGCAACTTAACTACCCCATTTATGTCAAAGAGTTGTATGCCTTAGTGAGAGTTTTGCCTATGTGGGAGCATTATCTTCTTCCTCGTGAATTTGTCATCCATATGGAGCATGAGACGCTTAAATACCTTAAAGGTCAAACAAAATTGAATAAGCGACATGCCAAATGGAGTGAGTTCACTGAGTCATTTCCTTAGTTATCAAATATATCAAAAGTAAGGAAAATTTTGTGGTGGACGCTCTTTCCCGCAAGTGCATGCTTGTAACCCAATTTGAATTGAATGTCATAGGATTTGAGCACATAAAGGACTTGTATGTGCATGATGTTTCATTTTACATTCCTTATGCAAAATGTCTAAGGCATTACACTTGGGAGCGATATTACATCAAGGATGATTATCTAATGAGAGCTAACAAGCTTTGTATCCCCGATTATTCTCTTCGTTTGTTGCTTTTGCAAGAGGCTCACGATGGAGGACTTATGGGCCACTTTGGATGCGACAAGACATTTGCTACGCTCTCCAAGAACTACTTTTGGCCCAAGTTGTTTCGTGAAGTCTCACGCTACACCAACTGATGCTCTACATGTTGCAAAGCTCAGTCTAAGGTTCAATTCCATGGTCTCTATATGCCACTCCCTATTTTGTATCACCCATGGGAAGATATTAGTATGGATTTTGTGCTTGGTTTGCCTAGAACTCAAAACGGAAAATATTCGATATTTGTTGTTGTGCACCGTTTCTCTACGATGGCACACTTTATTCCATTCAACAAGATAGACGACCCTTCACATGTTCCAAATCTGTTTTGTAGGGAAATCATGCATCTACATGGAGTGCCCAAGACTATTGTGCCGGACCGCAACGTCAAGTTCCTTAGCAACTTTTGGAAGACGCTATGCGCCAAGCTTGGAATCAAGCTAAATCTTCTCTTCCACATGCCATCCGCAAACCAATGGCCAAAAGGAGGCCACCAAGCGAATGCTATCGACTCTCCTCCACGTGTTGATCAAGAAGAACATCAATGAATGGGATGAATGCTTACCCATCATTGAGTATGCCTATAATCGAGCAAGACACTCTACCACTGGCAAATCCCCCTTTGAGGTCATCTACGGATTCAATGCATTGTCGCCATTGGACATTCTACCTCTAACTCTACAAGAACGCATCAACATGGATGCGAGTGCACGAGTGAGCTATCTCAAGAAGGTGCATGAAGATACAAGGCACACCATCCTGTGACAAGTACAACGATTTGTGACCAAAATAAACATCAACAAGCAACCCATGATATTCAGTATTGGAGATATTGTGTGGTTACACCTTCGCAAGGAACGCTTCTGCAACGAGCGCAAGTCCAAGCTACTACCTCGAGCCAATGGACCCTTTAAGGTGATCGCACACTACAACAACAATGCATACAAGATCAACATACCACATGACAAGTACAACATGAGCGACGTCTTAAACATCAAGGTCTCTCTCCCTACCATAGTGACGAGGTTTTTGATTAGAGGTAGGATCTTTCCCAGGGGGAGATGATATGGAGCATCCTACGGTCATTCCCATGGAACAACCTTCACCTAATCAAGTGCCACGTGGACCGATGATATGAGCATGTGCAAGAGCTATCGAGACTGAGGTGGCATCTCTCCTTAGTGATACCCCCACGTGAGACATGGCTACACCTAAAGCCGGAATGCTATGTGTAATTAGGTATGAAGAAGACCACCTCGGAGAAGCTCGGGATGATAGACAAGCCCTCAAGTTCATGGACAAAGGAGCACGACGAGACAAAGTTGGGAAAGCTCCCAGGACCTGGACATCAAGCCCTTGGCTAGGACATCTGGCCCCTGAAGACATCAATAGCAACAACCCAGCAATGTAGAAGCTACATGGCCTAGACATCCGGCCCAGCCATGGACATCCGGCCCGATGACTCCGGACATCCGGCCCCTGCCTAGATATCCGGCTCCGCCTATCCAGAGAGGAACCGGAATCAGCCCCCGCCAGCCCGGACATCCATCCCGACGCGAGTAGCCGGACATCCGACCCCAAGCCCGGACATCCGGCACCTGCCTGTGCACAGAGACCATGCCAAATTCCCATGTATCCCTCCTTACCCCTCCTACCCCATGGACTACTATATATAGACCTCCCCCTCTCCATCTAGGGTTAGCAAAGGAATAGCTCATTAGAGATAAAGCTTTGCTCATCCACTTATCCGTACTCCTATGGAGACTGTCGGTGTCAAAACCGGCGGATCTCGGGTAGGGGGTCCCGAACTGTGCGTCTAGGCGGATGGTAACAGGAGACAAGGGACACAATGTTTTTACCCAGGTTCGGGCCCTCTTGATGGAGGTAAAACCCTACCCCTGCTTGATTAATATTGATGATATGGGTAGTACAAGAGTTGATCTACCACGAGATCAGAGAGGCTAAACCCTAGAAGCTAGCCTATGGTATGATTGTTGTTCGTCCTATGGACTAAAACTCTCCGGTTTATATAGACACCGGAGAGGGCTAGGG